>NW_028255594.1:0-107000 GCF_964263255.1 Lissotriton vulgaris | reverse complement strand
TGTTTTATTTTTGAACGTCAGTTCACATTTGTAGGTGGATCATCAGTGTTAGAGCTAAAATTAGCATGTTTAAAGTGATTTTCATGCTTCCAGGGGCTCAGGAAGTGAATTAAATACTATTTGGAGGCATTTAATGTTCAAGCAAAAACGGCTGATTTTCGACAAAAGAGATAACACCCCCCCCATTACGTCATGCTTCAGAAATGTGGAAAATGGTCCGTTTTCAAATGATTTATTTTTGAACGTCAGTTCACATTTGTAGGTGGATCATCAGTGTTAGAGCTAAAATTAGCATTTTTAAAGTGATTTTCATGCTTCCAGGGGCCCTAAACACAAGATTTATGGAATGGTTAAAAGTGCATGAAAATGGCCAATTTACTCACTCTGAGTTCTCAAAAAGGGTTTCTTCACCCCGGGAAGTTAATTAAATACCATTTGGAGGCATTTAATGTTCGAGCAAAAACGGCTGATTTTCGACAAAAGAGATAACACCCCCCCATTACGTCATGCTTCAGAAATGTGGAAAATGGTCCGTTTTCAAATGTTTTATTTTTGAACGTCAGTTCACATTTGTAGGTGGATCATCAGTTGTAAAGCTAAAATCAGCATGTTTAAAGTGATTTTCATGCTTCCAGGGGCTCGGGAAGTGAATTAAATACTATTTGGAGGCATTTAATGTTCAAGCAAAAACGGCTGATTTTCGACAAAAGAGATAACACCCCCCCATTACGTCATGCTTCAGAAATGTGGAAAACGGTCCGTTTTCAAATGTTTTATTTTTGAACGTCAGTTCACATTTGTAGGTGGATCATCAGTGTTAGAGCTAAAATTAGCATGTTTAAAGTGATTTTCATGCTTCCAGGGGCTCTGGAAGTGAATTAAATACTATTTGGAGGCATTTAATGATCAAGCAAAAACGGCTGATTTTCGACAAAAGAGATAACACCCCCCCATTACGTCATGCTTCAGAAACGTGGAAAATGGTCCGTTTTCAAATGTTTTATTTTTGAACGTCAGTTCACATTTGTAGGTGGATCATCAGTGTTAGAGCTAAAATTAGCATGTTTAAAGTGATTTTCATGCTTCCAGGGGCTCGGGAAGTGAATTGAATACTATTTGGAGGCATTTAATGTTCAATCAAAAACAGCTGATTTTCGACAAAAGAGATAACACCCCCCCATTACGTCATGCTTCAGAAATGTGGAAAATGGTCCGTTTTCAAATGTTTTATTTTTGAACGTCAGTTCACATTTGTAGGTGGATCATCAGTGTTAGAGCTAAAATTAGCATGTTTAAAGTGATTTTCATGCTTCCAGGGGCTCGGAAAGTGAATTAAATACTATTTGGAGGCATTTAATGTTCAAGCAAAAACAGCTGATTTTTGAGAAAAGAGATAACACCCCCCCATTATGTCATGCTTCAGAAATGTCGAAAATGGTCCGTTTTCAAATGTTTTAATTTTGAATGTCAGTTCACATTTGTAGGTGGATCATCAGCGTTAGAGTTAAAATTAGCATGTTTAAAGTGATTTTCATGCTTCCAGGGGCCCTAAACACAAGATTTATGGAATGGTTAAAAGTGCATGAAAATGGCCAATTTACTCACTCTGAGTTCTCAAAAAGGGTTTCTTCACCCCGGGAAGTTAATTAAATACCATTTGGAGGCATTTAATGTTCAAGCAAAAACGGCTGATTTTCGACAAAAGAGATAACCCCCCCCCCCATTACGTCATGCTTCAGAAATGTGGAAAATGGTCCGTTTTCAAATGATTTATTTTTGAACGTCAGTTCACATTTGTAGGTGGATAATCAGTGTTAGAGCTAAAATTAGCATGTTTAAAGTAATTTTCATGCTTCCAGGGGCTCGGGAATTGAATTAAATACTATTTGGAGGCATTTAATGTTCAATCAAAAACAGCTGATTTTCGACAAAAGAGATAACACCCCCCCATTACGTCATGCTTCAGAAATGTGGAAAATGGTCCATTTTCAAATGTTTTATTTTTGAACGTCAGTTCACATTTGTAGGTGGATCATCAGTGTTAGAGCTAAAATTAGCATGTTTAAAGTGATTTTCATGCTTCCAGGGGCTCGGGAAGTGAATTAAATACTATTTAGAGGCATTTAATGTTCAAGCAAAAACGGCTGATTTTCGACAAAAGAGATAACACCCCCCCATTACGTCATGCTTCAGAAATGTGGAAAATGGTCCGTTTTCAAATGTTTTATTTTTGAACGTCAGTTCACATTTGTAGGTGGATCATCAGTGTTAGAGCTAAAATTAGCATGTTTAAAGTGATTTTCATGCTTCCAGGGGCTCGGGAAGTGAATTAAATACTATTTGGAGGCATTTAATGTTCAAGCAAAAACGGCAGATTTTCGACAAAAGAGATAACACCCCCCCATTACGTCATGCTTCAGAAATGTGGAAAATGGTCCGTTTTCAAATGTTTTATTTTTGAACGTCAGTTCACATTTGTAGGTGGATCATCAGTGTTAGAGCTAAAATTAGCATGTTTAAAGTGATTTTCAGGCTTCCAGGGGCTCGGGAAGTGAATTAAATACTATTTGGAGGCATTTAATGTTCAAGCAAAAACAGCTGATTTTCGACAAAAGAGATAACACCCCCATTACGTCATGCTTCAGAAATGTGGAAAATGGTCCGTTTTCAAATGTTTTATTTTTGAACGTCAGTTCACATTTGTAGGTGGATCATCAGTGTTAGAGCTAAAATTAGCATGTTTAAAGTGATTTTCATGCTTCCAAGGGCCCTAAACACAAGATTTATGGAATGGTTAAAAGTGCATGAAAATGGCCAATTTACTCACTCTGAGTTCTCAAAAAGGGTTTCTTCACCCCGGGAAGTTAATTAAATACCATTTGGAGGCATTTAATGTTCGAGCAAAAACGGCTGATTTTCGACAAAAGAGATAACACCCCCCATTACGTCATGCTTCAGAAATGTGGAAAATGGTCCGTTTTCAAATGTTTTATTTTTGAACGTCAGTTCACATTTGTAGGTGGATCATCAGTGTTAGACCTAAAATTAGCATGTTTAAAGTGATTTTCATGCTTCCAGGGGCTCAGGAAGTGAATTAAATACTATTTGGAGGCATTTAATGTTCAAGCAAAAACGGCTGATTTTCGACAAAAGAGATAACACCCCCCCCATTACGTCATGCTTCAGAAATGTGGAAAATGGTCCGTTTTCAAATGATTTATTTTTGAACGTCAGTTCACATTTGTAGGTGGATCATCAGTGTTAGAGCAAAAATTATGATGTTTAAAGTTATTTTCATGCTTCCAGGGGCTCGGGAAGTGAATTAAATACTATTTGGAGGCATTTAATGTTCAAGCAAAAACGGCTGATTTTCGACAAAAGAGATAACACCCCCCCATTACGTCATGCTTCAGAAATGTGGAAAATGGTCTGTTTTCAAATGTTTTATTTTTGAACGTCAGTTCACATTTGTAGGTGGATCATCAGTGTTAGAGCTAAAATTAGCATGTTTAAAGTGATTTTCATGCTTCCAGGGGCTCAGGAAGTGAATTAAATACTATTTGGAGGCATTTAATGTTCAAGCAAAAACGGCTGATTTTCGACAAAAGAGATAACACCCCCCCCATTACGTCATGCTTCAGAAATGTGGAAAATGGTCCGTTTTCAAATGATTTATTTTTGAACGTCAGTTCACATTTGTAGGTGGATCATCAGTGTTAGAGCTAAAATTAGCATTTTTAAAGTGATTTTCATGCTTCCAGGGGCCCTAAACACAAGATTTATGGAATGGTTAAAAGTGCATGAAAATGGCCAATTTACTCACTCTGAGTTCTCAAAAAGGGTTTCTTCACCCCGGGAAGTTAATTAAATACCATTTGGAGGCATTTAATGTTCGAGCAAAAACGGCTGATTTTCGACAAAAGAGATAACACCCCCCCATTACGTCATGCTTCAGAAATGTGAAAAATGGTCCGTTTTCAAATGTTTTATTTTTGAACGTCAGTTCACATTTGTAGGTGGATCATCAGTTGTAAAGCTAAAATCAGCATGTTTAAAGTGATTTTCATGCTTCCAGGGGCTCGGGAAGTGAATTAAATACTATTTGGAGGCATTTAATGTTCAAGCAAAAACGGCTGATTTTCGACAAAAGAGATAACACCCCCCCATTACGTCATGCTTCAGAAATGTGGAAAACGGTCCGTTTTCAAATGTTTTATTTTTGAACGTCAGTTCACATTTGTAGGTGGATCATCAGTGTTAGAGCTAAAATTAGCATGTTTAAAGTGATTTTCATGCTTCCAGGGGCTCTGGAAGTGAATTAAATACTATTTGGAGGCATTTAATGATCAAGCAAAAACGGCTGATTTTCGACAAAAGAGATAACACCCCCCCATTACGTCATGCTTCAGAAACGTGGAAAATGGTCCGTTTTCAAATGTTTTATTTTTGAACGTCAGTTCACATTTGTAGGTGGATCATCAGTGTTAGAGCTAAAATTAGCATGTTTAAAGTGATTTTCATGCTTCCAGGGGCTCGGGAAGTGAATTGAATACTATTTGGAGGCATTTAATGTTCAATCAAAAACAGCTGATTTTCGACAAAAGAGATAACACCCCCCCATTACGTCATGCTTCAGAAATGTGGAAAATGGTCCGTTTTCAAATGTTTTATTTTTGAACGTCAGTTCACATTTGTAGGTGGATCATCAGTGTTAGAGCTAAAATTAGCATGTTTAAAGTGATTTTCATGCTTCCAGGGGCTCGGAAAGTGAATTAAATACTATTTGGAGGCATTTAATGTTCAAGCAAAAACAGCTGATTTTTGACAAAAGAGAGAACACCCCCCCATTATGTCATGCTTCAGAAATGTCGAAAATGGTCCGTTTTCAAATGTTTTAATTTTGAATGTCAGTTCACATTTGTAGGTGGATCATCAGTGTTAGAGTTAAAATTAGCATGTTTAAAGTGATTTTCATGCTTCCAGGGGCCCTAAACACAAGATTTATGGAATGGTTAAAAGTGCATGAAAATGGCCAATTTACTCACTCTGAGTTCTCAAAAAGGGTTTCTTCACCCCGGGAAGTTAATTAAATACCATTTGGAGGCATTTAATGTTCAAGCAAAAACGGCTGATTTTCGACAAAAGAGATAACCCCCCCCCCATTACGTCATGCTTCAGAAATGTGGAAAATGGTCCGTTTTCAAATGTTTTATTTTTGAACGTCAGTTCACATTTGTAGGTGGATCATCAGTGTTAGAGCTAAAATTAGCATGTTTAAAGTGATTTTCATGCTTCCAGGGGCTCGGGAAGTGAATTAAATACTATTTGGAGGCATTTAATGTTCAAGCAAAAACGGCTGATTTTCTGCAAATGAGATAACACCCCCCCCATTACGTCATGCTTCAGAAATGTGGAAAATGGTCCGTTTTCAAATGATTTATTTTTGAACGTCAGTTCACATTTGTAGGTGGATAATCAGTGTTAGAGCTAAAATTAGCATGTTTAAAGTAATTTTCATGCTTCCAGGGGCTCGGGAATTGAATTAAATACTATTTGGAGGCATTTAATGTTCAATCAAAAACAGCTGATTTTCGACAAAAGAGATAACACCCCCCCATTACGTCATGCTTCAGAAATGTGGAAAATGGTCCGTTTTCAAATGTTTTATTTTTGAACGTCAGTTCACATTTGTAGGTGGATCATCAGTGTTAGAGCTAAAATTAGCATGTTTAAAGTGATTTTCATGCTTCCAGGGGCTCGGGAAGTGAATTAAATACTATTTAGAGGCATTTAATGTTCAAGCAAAAACGGCTGATTTTCGACAAAAGAGATAACACCCCCCCATTACGTCATGCTTCAGAAATGTGGAAAATGGTCCGTTTTCAAATGTTTTATTTTTGAACGTCAGTTCACATTTGTAGGTGGATCATCAGTGTTAGAGCTAAAATTAGCATGTTTAAAGTGATTTTCATGCTTCCAGGGGCCCTAAACACAAGATTTATGGAATGGTTAAAAGTGCATGAAAATGGCCAATTTACTCACTCTGAGTTCTCAAAAAGGGTTTCTTCACCCCGGGAAGTTAATTAAATACCATTTGGAGGCATTTAATGTTCGAGCAAAAACGGCTGATTTTCGACAAAAGAGATAACACCCCCCCATTACGTCATGCTTCAGAAATGTGGAAAATGGTCCGTTTTCAAATGTTTTATTTTTGAACGTCAGTTCACATTTGTAGGTGGATCATCAGTGTTAGACCTAAAATTAGCATGTTTAAAGTGATTTTCATGCTTCCAGGGGCTCGGGAAGTGAATTAAATACTATTTGGAGGCATTTAATGTTCAAGCAAAAACGGCTGATTTTCGACAAAAGAGATAACACCCCCCCATTAAGTCATGCTTCAGAAATGTGGAAAATGGTCCGTTTTCAAATGTTTTATTTTTGAACGTCAGTTCACATTTGTAGGTGGATCATCAGTGTTAGAGCTAAAATTAGCATGTTTAAAGTAATTTTCATGCTTCCAGGGGCTCGGGAATTGAATTAAATACTATTTGGAGGCATTTAATGTTCAATCAAAAATGGCTGATTTTCGACAAAAGAGATAACACCCCCCCCATTACGTCATGCTTCAGAAATGTGGAAAACGGTCCGTTTTCAAATGTTTTATTTTTGAACGTCAGTTCACATTTGTAGGTGGATCATCAGTGTTAGACCTAAAATTAGCATGTTTAAAGTGATTTTCATGCTTCCAGGGGCCCTATACACATGATTTATGGAATGGTTAAAAGTGCATGAAAATGGCCAATTTACTCACTCTGAGTTCTCAAAAAGGGTTTATTCACCCCTAGAAGATAATTAAATACCATTTGGAGGCATTTAATGTTCAAGCAAAAACGGCTGATTTTCGACAAAAGAGATAACACCCCCCCATTACATCATGCTTCAGAAATGTGGAAAATGGTCTGTTTTCAAATGTTTTATTTTTGAACGTCAGTTCACATTTGTAGGTGGATCATCAGTGTTAGAGCTAAAATTAGCATGTTTAAAGTGATTTTCATGCTTCCAGGGGCTCGGGAAGTAAATTAAATACTATTTGGAGGCATTTAATGTTCAAGCAAAAACGGCTGATTTTCGACAAAAGAGATAACACCCCCCCATTACGTCATGCTTCAGAAATGTGGAAAATGGTCCGTTTTCAAATGTTTTATTTTTGAACGTCAGTTCACATTTGTAGGTGGATCATCAGTGTTAGAGCTAAAATTAGCATGTTTAAAGTGATTTTCATGCTTCCAGGGGCTCGGGAAGTGAATTAAATACTATTTGGAGGCATTTAATGTTCAAGCAAAAACGGCTGATTTTCGACAAAAGAGATAACACCCCCCCATTACGTCATGCTTCAGAAATGTGGAAAATGGTCCGTTTTCAGATGTTTTATTTTTGAATGTCAGTTCACATTTGTAGGTCGATCATCAGTGTTAGAGCTAACATTAGCATGTTTAAAGTGATTTTCATGCTTCCAGGGGCCCTATACACAAGATTTATGGAATGGTTAAAAGTGCATGAAAATGGCCAATTTACTCACTCTGAGTTCTCAAAAAGGGTTTCTTCACCCCGGGAAGTTAATTAAATACCATTTGGAGGCATTTAATGTTCAAGCAAAAACGGCTGATTTTCGACAAAAGAGATAACACCCCCCCATTACGTCATGCTTCAGAAATGTGGAAAATGGTCCGTTTTCAAATGTTTTATTTTTGAACGTCAGTTCACATTTGTAGGTGGATCATCAGTGTTAGAGCTAAAATTAGCATGTTTAAAGTGATTTTCATGCTTCCAGGGGCTCGGGAAGTGAATTGAATACTATTTGGAGGCATTTAATGTTCAATCAAAAACAGCTGATTTTCGACAAAAGAGATAACACCCCCCCATTACGTCATGCTTCAGAAATGTGGAAAATGGTCCGTTTTCAAATGTTTTATTTTTGAATGTCAGTTCACATTTGTAGGTGGATCATCAGTGTTAGAGCTAAAATTAGCATGTTTAAAGTGATTTTCATGCTTCCAGGGGCTCTGGAAGTGAATTAAATACTATTTGGAGGCATTTAATGATCAAGCAAAAACGGCTGATTTTCGACAAAAGAGATAACACCCCCCCATTACGTCATGCTTCAGAAATGTCGAAAATGGTCCGTTTTCAAATGTTTTAATTTTGAATGTCAGTTCACATTTGTAGGTGGATCATCAGTGTTAGAGCTAAAATTAGCATGTTTAAAGTGATTTTCATGCTTCCAGGGGCTCTGGAAGTGAATTAAATACTATTTGGAGGCATTTAATGATCAAGCAAAAACGGCTGATTTTCGACAAAAGAGATAACACCCCCCCATTACGTCATGCTTCAGAAACGTGGAAAATGGTCCGTTTTCAAATGTTTTATTTTTGAACGTCAGTTCACATTTGTAGGTGGATCATCAGTGTTAGAGCTAAAATTAGCATGTTTAAAGTGATTTTCATGCTTCCAGGGGCTCGGGAAGTGAATTAAATACTATTTGGAGGCATTTAATGTTCAAGCAAAAACGGCTGATTTTCGACAAAAGAGATAACACCCCCCATTAAGTCATGCTTCAGAAATGTGGAAAATGGTCCGTTTTCAAATGTTTTATTTTTGAACGTCAGTTCACATTTGTAGGTGGATCATCAGTGTTAGAGCTAAAATTAGCATGTTTAAAGTAATTTTCATGCTTCCAGGGGCTCGGGAATTGAATTAAATACTATTTGGAGGCATTTAATGTTCAATCAAAAACGGCTGATTTTCGACAAAAGAGATAACACCCCCCCATTACGTCATGCTTCAGAAATGTGGAAAACGGTCCGTTTTCAAATGTTTTATTTTTGAACGTCAGTTCACATTTGTAGGTGGATCATCAGTGTTAGAGCTAAAATTAGCATGTTTAAAGTGATTTTCATGCTTCCAGGGGCCCTATACACATGATTTATGGAATGGTTAAAAGTGCATGAAAATGGCCAATTTACTCACTCTGATTTCTCAAAAAGGGTTTATTCACCCCTAGAAGATAATTAAATACCATTTGGAGGCATTTAATGTTCAAGCAAAAACGGCTGATTTTCGACAAAAGAGATAACACCCCCCCATTACGTCATGCTTCAGAAATGTGGAAAATGGTCTGTTTTCAAATGTTTTATTTTTGAACGTCAGTTCACATTTGTAGGTGGATCATCAGTGTTAGAGCTAAAATTAGCATGTTTAAAGTGATTTTCATGCTTCCAGGGGCTCGGGAAGTAAATTAAATACTATTTGGAGGCATTTAATGTTCAAGCAAAAACGGCTGATTTTCGACAAAAGAGATAACACCCCCCCATTACGTCATGCTTCAGAAATGTGGAAAATGGTCCGTTTTCAAATGTTTTATTTTTGAACGTCAGTTCACATTTGTAGGTGGATCATCAGTGTTAGAGCTAAAATTAGCATGTTTAAAGTGATTTTCATGCTTCCAGGGGCTCGGGAAGTGAATTAAATACTATTTGGAGGCATTTAATGTTCAAGCAAAAACGGCTGATTTTCGACAAAAGAGATAACACCCCCCCATTACGTCATGCTTCAGAAATGTGGAAAATGGTCCGTTTTCAGATGTTTTATTTTTGAATGTCAGTTCACATTTGTAGGTCGATCATCAGTGTTAGAGCTAACATTAGCATGTTTAAAGTGATTTTCATGCTTCCAGGGGCCCTATACACAAGATTTATGGAATGGTTAAAAGTGCATGAAAATGGCCAATTTACTCACTCTGAGTTCTCAAAAAGGGTTTCTTCACCCCGGGAAGTTAATTAAATACCATTTGGAGGCATTTAATGTTCAAGCAAAAACGGCTGATTTTCGACAAAAGAGATAACACCCCCCCATTACGTCATGCTTCAGAAATGTGGAAAATGGTCCGTTTTCAAATGTTTTATTTTTGAACGTCAGTTCACATTTGTAGGTGGATCATCAGTGTTAGAGCTAAAATTAGCATGTTTAAAGTGATTTTCATGCTTCCAGGGGCTCGGGAAGTGAATTAAATACTATTTGGAGGCATTTAATGTTCAAGCAAAAACGGCTGATTTTTGGCAAAAGAGATAACACCCCCCCCCATTACGTCATGCTTCAGAAATGTGGAAAATGGTCCGTTTTCAAATGATTTATTTTTAAACGTCAGTTCACATTTGTAGGTGGATCATCAGTGTTAGAGCTAAAATTAGCATGTTTAAAGTGATTTTCATGCTTCCAGGGGCTCGGAAAGTGAATTAAATACTATTTGGAGGCATTTAAAGTTCAAGCAAAAACAGCTGATTTTTGACAAAAGAGATAACACCCCCCCCATTATGTCATGCTTCAGAAATGTCGAAAATGGTCCGTTTTCAAATGTTTTAATTTTGAATGTCAGTTCACATTTGTAGGTGGATCATCAGTGTTAGAGTTAAAATTAGCATGTTTAAAGTGATTTTCATGCTTCCAGGGGCCCTAAACACAAGATTTATGGAATGGTTAAAAGTGCATGAAAATGGCCAATTTACTCACTCTGAGTTCTCAAAAAGGGTTTCTTCACCCCGGGAAGTTAATTAAATACCATTTGGAGGCATTTAATGTTCAAGCAAAAACGGCTGATTTTCAACAAAAGAGATAACACCCCCCCATTACGCCATGCTTCAGAAATGTGGAAAATGGTCCGTTTTCAAATGTTTTATTTTTGAACGTCAGTTCACATTTGTAGGTGGATCATCAGTGTTAGAGCTAAAATTAGCATGTTTAAAGTGATTTTCATGCTTCCAGGGGCTCTGGAAGTGAATTAAATACTATTTGGAGGCATTTAATGATCAAGCAAAAACGGCTGATTTTCGACAAAAGAGATAACACCCCCCCATTACGTCATGCTTCAGAAACGTGGAAAATGGTCCGTTTTCAAATGTTTTATTTTTAACGTCAGTTCACATTTGTAGGTGGATCATCAGTGTTAGAGCTAAAATTAGCATGTTTAAAGTGATTTTCATGCTTCCAGGGGCTCGGGAAGTAAATTAAATACTATTTGGAGGCATTTAATGTTCAAGCAAAAATGGCTGATTTTCGACAAAAGAGATAACACCCCCCCATTACGTCATGCTTCAGAAATGTGGAAAATGGTCCGTTTTCAAATGTTTTATTTTTGAACGTCAGTTCACATTTGTAGGTGGATCATCAGTGTTAGAGCTAAAATTAGCATGTTTAAAGTGATTTTCATGCTTCCAAGGGCTCGGGAAGTGAATTAAATACTATTTGGAGGCATTTAATGTTCAAGCAAAAACGGCTGATTTTCGACAAAAGAGATAACACCCCCCCATTACGTCATGCTTCAGAAATGTGGAAAATGGTCAGTTTTCAAATGTTTTATTTTTGAATGTCAGTTCACATTTGTAGGTCGATCATCAGTGTTAGAGCTAACATTAGCATGTTTAAAGTGATTTTCATGCTTCCAGGGGCCCTATACACAAGATTTATGGAATGGTTAAAAGTGCATGAAAATGGCCAATTTACTCACTCTGAGTTCTCAAAAAGGGTTTCTTCACCCCGGGAAGTTAATTAAATACCATTTGGAGGCATTTAATGTTCAAGCAAAAACGGCTGATTTTTGGCAAAAGAGATAACACCCCCCCCATTACGTCATGCTTCAGAAATGTGGAAAATGGTCCGTTTTCAAATGATTTATTTTTAAACGTCAGTTCACATTTGTAGGTGGATCATCAGTGTTAGAGCTAAAATTAGCATGTTTAAAGAGATTTTCATGCTTCCAGGGGCTCGGAAAGTGAATTAAATACTATTTGGAGGCATTTAATGTTCAAGCAAAAACAGCTGATTTTTGACAAAAGAGATAACACCCCCCCATTATGTCATGCTTCAGAAATGTCGAAAATGGTCCGTTTTCAAATGTTTTAATTTTGAATGTCAGTTCACATTTGTAGGTGGATCATCAGTGTTAGAGTTAAAATTAGCATGTTTAAAGTGATTTTCATGCTTCCAGGGGCCCTAAACACAAGATTTATGGAATGGTTAAAAGTGCATGAAAATGGCCAATTTACTCACTCTGAGTTCTCAAAAAGGGTTTCTTCACCCCGGGAAGTTAATTAAATACCATTTGGAGGCATTTAATGTTCAAGCAAAAACGGCTGATTTTCGACAAAAGAGATAACACCCCCCCATTACGTCATGCTTCAGAAATGTGGAAAATGGTCCGTTTTCAAATGTTTTATTTTTGAACGTCAGTTCACATTTGTAGGTGGATCATCAGTGTTAGAGCTAAAATTAGCATGTTTAAAGTGATTTTCATGCTTCCAGGGGCTCGGGAAGTGAATTAAATACTATTTGGAGGCATTTAATGTTCAAGCAAAAACGGCTGATTTTCGGCAAAAGAGATAACACCCCCCCCATTACGTCATGCTTCAGAAATGTGGAAAATGGTCCGTTTTCAAATGATTTATTTTTGAACGTCAGTTCACATTTGTAGGTGGATCATCAGTGTTAGAGCTAAAATTAGCATGTTTAAAGTGATTTTCATGCTTCCAGGGGCTCGGAAAGTGAATTAAATACTATTTGGAGGCATTTAATGTTCAAGCAAAAACAGCTGATTTTTGACAAAAGAGATAACACCCCCCCATTATGTCATGCTTCAGAAATGTCGAAAATGGTCCGTTTTCAAATGTTTTAATTTTGAATGTCAGTTCAAATTTGTAGGTGGATCATCAGTGTTAGAGTTAAAATTAGCATGTTTAAAGTGATTTTCATGCTTCCAGGGGCCCTAAACACAAGATTAATGGAATGGTTAAAAGTGCATGAAAATGGCCAATTCACTCACTCTGAGTTCTCAAAAAGGGTTTCTTCACCCCGGGAAGTTAATTAAATACCATTTGGAGGCATTTAATGTTCAAGCAAAAACGGCTGATTTTCGACAAAAGAGATAACACCCCCCCATTACGTCATGCTTCAGAAATGTGGAAAATGGTCCGTTTTCAAATGTTTTATTTTTGAACGTCAGTTCACATTTGTAGGTGGATCATCAGTGTTAGAGCTAAAATTAGCATGTTTAAAGTGATTTTCATGCTTCCAGGGGCTCTGGAAGTGAATTAAATACTATTTGGAGGCATTTATTGATCAAGCAAAAACGGCTGATTTTCGACAAAAGAGATAACACCCCCCCATTACGTCATGCTTCAGAAACGTGGAAAATGGTCCGTTTTCAAATGTTTTATTTTTGAACGTCAGTTCACATTTGTAGGTGGATCATCAGTGTTAGAGCTAAAATTAGCATGTTTAAAGTGATTTTCATGCTTCCAGGGGCTCGGGAAGTAAATTAAATACTATTTGGAGGCATTTAATGTTCAAGCAAAAACGGCTGATTTTCGACACAAGAGATAACACCCCCCCATTACGTCATGCTTCAGAAATGTGGAAAATGGTCCGTTTTCAAATGTTTTATTTTTGAACATCAGTTCACATTTGTAGGTGGATCATCAGTGTTAGAGCTAAAATTAGCATGTTTAAAGTGATTTTCATGCTTCCAGGGGCTCGGGAAGTGAATTAAATACTATTTGGAGGCATTTAATGTTCAAGCAAAAACGGCTGATTTTCGACAAAAGAGATAACACCCCCCCATTACGTCATGCTTCAGAAATGTGGAAAATGGTCAGTTTTCAAATGTTTTATTTTTGAATGTCAGTTCACATTTGTAGGTCGATCATCAGTGTTAGAGCTAACATTAGCATGTTTAAAGTGATTTTCATGCTTCCAGGGGCCCTATACACAAGATTTATGGAATGGTTAAAAGTGCATGAAAATGGCCAATTTACTCACTCTGAGTTCTCAAAAAGGGTTTCTTCACCCCGGGAAGTTAATTAAATACCATTTGGAGGCATTTAATGTTCAAGCAAAAACGGCTGATTTTCGACAAAAGAGATAACACCCCCCCATTACGTCATGCTTCAGAAATGTGGAAAATGGTCCGTTTTCAAATGTTTTATTTTTGAACGTCAGTTCACATTTGTAGGTGGATCATCAGTGTTAGAGCTAAAATTAGCATGTTTAAAGTGATTTTCATGCTTCCAGGGGCTCGGGAAGTGAATTAAATACTATTTGGAGGCATTTAATGTTCAAGCAAAAACGGCAGATTTTTGGCAAAAGAGATAACACCCCCCCCCATTACGTCATGCTTCAGAAATGTGGAAAATGGTCCGTTTTCAAATGATTTATTTTTAAACGTCAGTTCACATTTGTAGGTGGATCATCAGTGTTAGAGCTAAAATAAGCATGTTTAAAGAGATTTTCATGCTTCCAGGGGCTCGGAAAGTGAATTAAATACTATTTGGAGGCATTTAATGTTCAAGCAAAAACAGCTGATTTTTGACAAAAGAGATAACACCCCCCCATTATGTCATGCTTCAGAAATGTCGAAAATGGTCCGTTTTCAAATGTTTTAATTTTGAATGTCAGTTCACATTTGTAGGTGGATCATCAGTGTTAGAGTTAAAATTAGCATGTTTAAAGTGATTTTCATGCTTCCGGGGGCCCTAAACACAAGATTTATGGAATGGTTAAAAGTGCATGAAAATGGCCAATTTACTCACTCTGAGTTCTCAAAAAGGGTTTCTTCACCCCGGGAAGTTAATTAAATACCATTTGGAGGCATTTAATGTTCAAGCAAAAACGGCTGATTTTCAACAAAAGAGATAACACCCCCCCATTACGTCATGCTTCAGAAATGTGGAAAATGGTCTGTTTTCAAATGTTTTATTTTTGAACATCAGTTCACATTTGTAGGTGGATCATCAGTGTTAGAGCTAAAATTAGCATGTTTAAAGTGATTTTCATGCTTCCAGGGGCTCGGGAAGTGAATTAAATACTATTTGGAGGCATTTAATGTTCAAGCAAAAACGGCTGATTTTCTGCAAAAGAGATAACACCCCCCCCATTACGTCATGCTTCAGAAACGAGGAAAATGGTCCGTTTTCAAATGTTTTATTTTTGAACGTCAGTTCACATTTGTAGGTGGATCATCAGTGTTAGAGCTAAAATTAGCATGTTTAAAGTGATTTTCATGCTTCCAGGGGCTCGGGAAGTGAATTAAATACTATTTGGAGGCATTTAATGTTCAAGCAAAAACGGCTGATTTTCGACAAAAGAGATAACACCCCCCCATTACGTCATGCTTCAGAAATGTGGAAAATGGTCCGTTTTCAAATGTTTTATTTTTGAACGTCAGTTCACATTTGTAGGTGGAGCATCAGTGTTAGAGCTAAAATTAGCATGTTTAAAGTGATTTTCATGCTTCCAGGGGCTCGGGAAGTGAATTAAATACTATTTGGAGGCATTTAATGTTCAAGCAAAAACGGCTGATTTTCGACAAAAGAGATAACACCCCCCCCATTACGTCATGCTTCAGAAATGTGGAAAATGGTCCATTTTCAAATGTTTTATTTTTGAATGTCAGTTCACATTTGTAGGTCGATCATCAGTGTTAGAGCTAACATTAGCATGTTTAAAGTGATTTTCATGCTTCCAGGGGCCCTATACACAAGATTTATGGAATGGTTAAAAGTGCATGAAAATGGCCAATTTACTCACTCTGAGTTCTCAAAAAGGGTTTCTTCACCCCGGGAAGTTAATTAAATACCATTTGGAGGCATTTAATGTTCAAGCAAAAACGGCTGATTTTCGACAAAAGAGATAACACCCCCCCATTACGTCATGCTTCAGAAATGTGGAAAATGGTCCGTTTTCAAATGTTTTATTTTTGAACGTCAGTTCACATTTGTAGGTGGATCATCAGTGTTAGAGCTAAAATTAGCATGTTTAAAGTGATTTTCATGCTTCCAGGGGCTCGGGAAGTGAATTAAATACTATTCGGAGGCATTTAATGTTCAAGCAAAAACGGCTGATTTTCGGCAAAAGAGATAACACCCCCCCCCATTACGTCATGCTTCAGAAATGTGGAAAATGGTCCGTTTTCAAATGATTTATTTTTGAACGTCAGTTCACATTTGTAGGTGGATCATCAGTGTTAGAGCTAAAATTAGCATGTTTAAAGTGATTTTCATGCTTCCAGGGGCTCGGGAAGTGAATTGAATACTATTTGGAGGCATTTAATGTTCAATCAAAAACAGCTGATTTTCGACAAAAGAGATAACACCCCCCCATTACGTCATGCTTCAGAAATGTGGAAAATGGTCCGTTTTCAAATGTTTTATTTTTGAACGTCAGTTCACATTTGTAGGTGGATCATCAGTGTTAGAGCTAAAATTAGCATGTTTAAAGTGATTTTCATGCTTCCAGGGGCTCGGAAAGTGAATTAAATACTATTTGGAGGCATTTAATGTTCAAGCAAAAACAGCTGATTTTCGACAAAAGAGATAACACCCCCCATTACGTCATGCTTCAGAAATGTGGAAAATGGTCCGTTTTCAAATGTTTTATTTTTGAACGTCAGTTCACATTTGTAGGTGGATCATCAGTGTTAGAGCTAAAATTAGCATGTTTAAAGTGATTTTCATGCTTCCAGGGGCTCGGGAAGTGAATGAAATATTATTTGGAGGCATTTAATGTTCAAGCAAAAACGGCTGATTTTCGACAAAAGAGATAACACCCCCCCATTACGTCATGCTTCAGAAATGTGGAAAATGGTCCGTTTTCAAATGTTTTATTTTTGAATGTCAGTTCACATTTGTAGGTCGATCATCAGTGTTAGAGCTAACATTAGCATGTTTAAAGTGATTTTCATGCTTCCAGGGGCCCTATACACAAGATTTATGGAATGGTTAAAAGTGCATGAAAATGGCCAATTTACTCACTCTGAGTTCTCAAAAAGGGTTTCTTCACCCCGGGAAGTTAATTAAATACCATTTGGAGGCATTTAATGTTCAAGCAAAAACGGCTGATTTTCGACAAAAGAGATAACACCCCCCCATTACGTCATGCTTCAGAAATGTGGAAAATGGTCCGTTTTCAAATGTTTTATTTTTGAACGTCAGTTCACATTTGTAGGTGGATCATCAGTGTTAGAGCTAAAATTAGCATGTTTAAAGTGATTTTCATGCTTCCAGGGGCTCGGGAAGTGAATTAAATACTATTTGGAGGCATTTAATGTTCAAGCAAAAACGGCTGATTTTTGGCAAAAGAGATAACACCCCCCCATTACGTCATGCTTCAGAAATGTGGAAAATGGTCCGTTTTCAAATGATTTATTTTTAAACCTCAGTTCACATTTGTAGGTGGATCATCAGTGTTAGAGCTAAAATTAGCATGTTTAAAGTGATTTTCATGCTTCCAGGGGCTCGGAAAGTGAATTAAATACTATTTGGAGGCATTTAATGTTCAAGCAAAAACAGCTGATTTTTGACAAAAGAGATAACACCCCCCCATTACGTCATGCTTCAGAAATGTGGAAAATGGTCCGTTTTCAAATGTTTTATTTTTGAACGTCAGTTCACATTTGTAGGTGGATCATCAGTGTTAGAGCTAAAATTAGCATGTTTAAAGTGATTTTCATGCTTCCAGGGGCTCGGGAAGTGAATTAAATACTATTCGGAGGCATTTAATGTTCAAGCAAAAACGGCTGATTTTCGGCAAAAGAGATAACACCCCCCCCCATTACGTCATGCTTCAGAAATGTGGAAAATGGTCCGTTTTCAAATGATTTATTTTTGAACGTCAGTTCACATTTGTAGGTGGATCATCAGTGTTAGAGCTAAAATTAGCATGTTTAAAGTGATTTTCATGCTTCCAGGGGCTCGGGAAGTGAATTGAATACTATTTGGAGGCATTTAATGTTCAATCAAAAACAGCTGATTTTCGACAAAAGAGATAACACCCCCCCATTACGTCATGCTTCAGAAATGTGGAAAATGGTCCGTTTTCAAATGTTTTATTTTTGAACGTCAGTTCACATTTGTAGGTGGATCATCAGTGTTAGAGCTAAAATTAGCATGTTTAAAGTGATTTTCATGCTTCCAGGGGCTCGGGAAGTGAATTAAATACTATTTGGAGGCATTTAATGTTCAAGCAAAAACGGCTGATTTTTGGCAAAAGAGATAACACCCCCCCCATTACGTCATGCTTCAGAAATGTGGAAAATGGTCCGTTTTCAAATGATTTATTTTTAAACGTCAGTTCACATTTGTAGGTGGATCATCAGTGTTAGAGCTAAAATTAGCATGTTTAAAGAGATTTTCATGCTTCCAGGGGCTCGGAAAGTGAATTAAATACTATTTGGAGGCATTTCATGTTCAAGCAAAAACAGCTGATTTTTGACAAAAGAGATAACACCCCCCCATTATGTCATGCTTCAGAAATGTCGAAAATGGTCCGTTTTCAAATGTTTTAATTTTGAATGTCAGTTCACATTTGTAGGTGGATCATCAGTGTTAGAGTTAAAATTAGCATGTTTAAAGTGATTTTCATGCTTCCAGGGGCCCTAAACACAAGATTTATGGAATGGTTAAAAGTGCATGAAAATGGCCAATTTACTCACTCTGAGTTCTCAAAAAGGGTTTCTTCACCCTGGGAAGTTAATTAAATACCATTTGGAGGCACTTAATGTTCAAGCAAAAATGGCTGATTTTCAACAAAAGAGATAACACCCCCCCATTACGTCATGCTTCAGAAAAGTGGAAAATGGTCCGTTTTCAAATGTTTTATTTTTGAACATCAGTTCACATTTGTAGGTGGATCATCAGTGTTAGAGCTAAAATTAGCATGTTTAAAGTGATTTTCATGCTTCCAGGGGCTCGGGAAGTGAATTAAATACTATTTGGAGGCATTTAATGTTCAAGCAAAAACGGCTGATTTTCTGCAAAAGAGATAACACCCCCCCCCATTACGTCATGCTTCAGAAACGTGGAAAATGGTCCGTTTTCAAATGTTTTATTTTTGAACGTCAGTTCACATTTGTAGGTGGATCATCAGTGTTAGAGCTAAAATTAGCATGTTTAAAGTGATTTTCATGCTTCCAGGGGCTCGGGAAGTGAATTAAATACTATTTGGAGGCATTTAATGTTCAAGCAAAAACGGCTGATTTTCGACAAAAGAGATAACACCCCCCCCATTACGTCATGCTTCAGAAATGTGGAAAATGGTCCGTTTTCAAATATTTTATTTTTGAACGTCAGTTCACATTTGTAGGTGGAGCATCAGTGTTAGAGCTAAAATTAGCATGTTTAAAGTGATTTTCATGCTTCCAGGGGCTCGGGAAGTTAATTAAATACTATTTGGAGGCATTTAATGTTCAAGCAAAAACGGCTGATTTTCGACAAAAGAGATAACACCCCCCCATTACGTCATGCTTCAGAAATGTGGAAAATGGTCCGTTTTCAAATGTTTTATTTTTGAATGTCAGTTCACATTTGTAGGTCGATCATCAGTGTTAGAGCTAACATTAGCATGTTTAAAGTGATTTTCATGCTTCCAGGGGCCCTATACACAAGATTTATGGAATGGTTAAAAGTGCATGAAAATGGCCAATTTACTCACTCTGAGTTCTCAAAAAGGGTTTCTTCACCCCGGGAAGTTAATTAAATACCATTTGGAGGCATTTAATGTTCAAGCAAAAACGGCTGATTTTCGACAAAAGAGATAACACCCCCCCATTACGTCATGCTTCAGAAATGTGGAAAATGGTCCGTTTTCAAATGTTTTATTTTTGAACGTCAGTTCACATTTGTAGGTGGATCATCAGTGTTAGAGCTAAAATTAGCATGTTTAAAGTGATTTTCATGCTTCCAGGGGCTCGGGAAGTGAATTAAATACTATTTGGAGGCATTTAATGTTCAAGCAAAAACGGCTGATTTTCGGCAAAAGAGATAACACCCCCCCCATTACGTCATGCTTCAGAAATGTGGAAAATGGTCCGTTTTCAAATGATTTATTTTTGAACGTCAGTTCACATTTGTAGGTGGATCATCAGTGTTAGAGCTAAAATTAGCATGTTTAAAGTGATTTTCATGCTTCCAGGGGCTCGGGAAGTGAATTGAATACTATTTGGAGGCATTTAATGTTCAATCAAAAACAGCTGATTTTCGACAAAAGAGATAACACCCCCCCATTACGTCATGCTTCAGAAATGTGGAAAATGGTCCGTTTTCAAATGTTTTATTTTTGAACGTCAGTTCACATTTGTAGGTGGATCATCAGTGTTAGAGCTAAAATTAGCATGTTTAAAGTGATTTTCATGCTTCCAGGGGCTTGGAAAGTGAATTAAATACTATTTGGAGGCATTTAATGTTCAAGCAAAAACAGCTGATTTTTGACAAAAGAGATAACACCCCCCCATTATGTCATGCTTCAGAAATGTCGAAAATGGTCCGTTTTCAAATGTTTTAATTTTGAATGTCAGTTCAAATTTGTAGGTGGATCATCAGTGTTAGAGTTAAAATTAGCATGTTTAAAGTGATTTTCATGCTTCCAGGGGCCCTAAACACAAGATTTATGGAATGGTTAAAAGTGCATGAAAATGGCCAATTTACTCACTCTGAGTTCTCAAAAAGGGTTTCTTCACCCCGGGAAGTTAATTAAATACCATTTGGAGGCATTTAATGTTCAAGCAAAAATGGCTGATTTTCAACAAAAGAGATAACACCCCCCCATTACGTCATGCTTCAGAAATGTGGAAAATGGTCCGTTTTCAAATGTTTTATTTTTGAACATCAGTTCACATTTGTAGGTGGATCATCAGTGTTAGAGCTAAAATTAGCATGTTTAAAGTGATTTTCATGCTTCCAGGGGCTCGGGAAGTGAATTAAATACTATTTGGAGGCATTTAATGTTCAAGCAAAAACGGCTGATTTTCTGCAAAAGAGATAACACCCCCCCCATTACGTCATGCTTCAGAAACGTGGAAAATGGTCCGTTTTCAAATGTTTTATTTTTGAACGTCAGTTCACATTTGTAGGTGGATCATCAGTGTTAGAGCTAAAATTAGCATGTTTAAAGTGATTTTCATGCTTCCAGGGGCTCGGGAAGTGAATTAAATACTATTTGGAGGCATTTAATGTTCAAGCAAAAACGGCTGATTTTCGACAAAAGAGATAACACCCCCCCATTACGTCATGCTTCAGAAATGTGGAAAATGGTCCGTTTTCAAATATTTTATTTTTGAACGTCAGTTCACATTTGTAGGTGGAGCATCAGTGTTAGAGCTAAAATTAGCATGTTTAAAGTGATTTTCATGCTTCCAGGGGCTCGGGAAGTTAATTAAATACTATTTGGAGGCATTTAATGTTCAAGCAAAAACGGCTGATTTTCGACAAAAGAGATAACACCCCCCCATTACGTCATGCTTCAGAAATGTGGAAAATGGTCCGTTTTCAAATGTTTTATTTTTGAATGTCAGTTCACATTTGTAGGTCGATCATCAGTGTTAGAGCTAACATTAGCATGTTTAAAGTGATTTTCATGCTTCCAGGGGCCCTATACACAAGATTTATGGAATGGTTAAAAGTGCATGAAAATGGCCAATTTACTCACTCTGAGTTCTCAAAAAGGGTTTCTTCACCCCGGGAAGTTAATTAAATACCATTTGGAGGCATTTAATGTTCAAGCAAAAACGGCTGATTTTCGACAAAAGAGATAACACCCCCCCCATTACGTCATGCTTCAGAAATGTGGAAAATGGTCTGTTTTCAAATGTTTTATTTTTGAACGTCAGTTCACATTTGTAGGTGGATCATCAGTGTTAGAGCTAAAATTAGCATGTTTAAAGTGATTTTCATGCTTCCAGGGGCTCGGGAAGTGAATTAAATACTATTTGGAGGCATTTAATGTTCAAGCAAAAACGGCTGATTTTCGGCAAAAGAGATAACACCCCCCCCAATACGTCATGCTTCAGAAATGTGGAAAATGGTCCGTTTTCAAATGATTTATTTTTGAACGTCAGTTCACATTTGTAGGTGGATCATCAGTGTTAGAGCTAAAATTAGCATGTTTAAAGTGATTTTCATGCTTCCAGGGGCTCGGGAAGTTAATTAAATACTATTTGGAGGCATTTAATGTTCAAGCAAAAACGGCTGATTTTCGACAAAAGAGATAACACCCCCCCATTACGTCATGCTTCAGAAATGTGGAAAATGGTCCGTTTTAAAATGTTTTATTTTTGAATGTCAGTTCACATTTGTAGGTCGATCATCAGTGTTAGAGCTAACATTAGCATGTTTAAAGTGATTTTCATGCTTCCAGGGGCCCTATACACAAGATTTATGGAATGGTTAAAAGTGCATGAAAATGGCCAATTTACTCACTCTGAGTTCTCAAAAAGGGTTTCTTCACCCCGGGAAGTTAATTAAATACCATTTGGAGGCATTTAATGTTCAAGCAAAAACGGCTGATTTTCGACAAAAGAGATAACACCCCCCCCATTACGTCATGCTTCAGAAATGTGGAAAATGGTCTGTTTTCAAATGTTTTATTTTTGAACGTCAGTTCACATTTGTAGGTGGATCATCAGTGTTAGAGCTAAAATTAGCATGTTTAAAGTGATTTTCATGCTTCCAGGGGCTCGGGAAGTGAATTAAATACTATTTGGAGGCATTTAATGTTCAAGCAAAAACGGCTGATTTTCGGCAAAAGAGATAACACCCCCCCCCAATACGTCATGCTTCAGAAATGTGGAAAATGGTCCGTTTTCAAATGATTTATTTTTGAACGTCAGTTCACATTTGTAGGTGGATCATCAGTGTTAGAGCTAAAATTAGCATGTTTAAAGTGATTTTCATGCTTCCAGGGGCTCGGGAAGTGAATTGAATACTATTTGGAGGCATTTAATGTTCAATCAAAAACAGCTGATTTTCGACAAAAGAGATAACACCCCCCCATTACGTCATGCTTCAGAAATGTGGAAAATGGTCCGTTTTCAAATGTTTTATTTTTGAACGTCAGTTCACATTTGTAGGTGGATCATCAGTGTTAGAGCTAAAATTAGCATGTTTAAAGTGATTTTCATGCTTCCAGGGGCTCGGAAAGTGAATTAAATACTATTTGGAGGCATTTAATGTTCAAGCAAAAACAGCTGATTTTTGACAAAAGAGATAACACCCCCCCATTATGTCATGCTTCAGAAATGTCGAAAATGGTCCGTTTTCAAATGTTTTAATTTTGAATGTCAGTTCAAATTTGTAGGTGGATCATCAGTGTTAGAGTTAAAATTAGCATGTTTAAAGTGATTTTCATGCTTCCAGGGGCCCTAAACACAAGATTAATGGAATGGTTAAAAGTGCATGAAAATGGCCAATTTACTCACTCTGAGTTCTCAAAAAGGGTTTCTTCACCCCGGGAAGTTAATTAAATACCATTTGGAGGCATTTAATGTTCAAGCAAAAACGGCTGATTTTCGACAAAAGAGATAACACCCCCCCCATTACGTCATGCTTCAGAAATGTGGAAAATGGTCTGTTTTCAAATGTTTTATTTTTGAACGTCAGTTCACATTTGTAGGTGGATCATCAGTGTTAGAGCTAAAATTAGCATGTTTAAAGTGATTTTCATGCTTCCAGGGGCTCGGGAAGTGAATTAAATACTATTTGGAGGCATTTAATGTTCAAGCAAAAACAGCTGATTTTTGACAAAAGAGATAACACCCCCCCATTATGTCATGCTTCAGAAATGTCGAAAATGGTCCGTTTTCAAATGTTTTAATTTTGAATGTCAGTTCACATTTGTAGGTGGATCATCAGTGTTAGAGTTAAAATTAGCATGTTTAAAGTGATTTTCATGCTTCCAGGGGCCCTAAACACAAGATTTATGGAATGGTTAAAAGTGCATGAAAATGGCCAATTTACTCACTCTGAGTTCTCAAAAAGGGTTTCTTCACCCCGGGAAGTTAATTAAATACCATTTGGAGGCATTTAATGTTCAAGCAAAAACGGCTGATTTTCGACAAAAGAGATAACACCCCCCCATTACGTCATGCTTCAGAAATGTGGAAAATGGTCCGTTTTCAAATGTTTTATTTTTGAACGTCAGTTCACATTTGTAGGTGGATCATCAGTGTTAGAGCTAAAATTAGCATGTTTAAAGTGATTTTCATGCTTCCAGGGGCTCGGGAAGTGAATTAAATACTATTTGGAGGCATTTAATGTTCAAGCAAAAACGGCTGATTTTCGGCAAAAGAGATAACACCCCCCCCATTACGTCATGCTTCAGAAATGTGGAAAATGGTCCGTTTTCAAATGATTTATTTTTGAACGTCAGTTCACATTTGTAGGTGGATCATCAGTGTTAGAGCTAAAATTAGCATGTTTAAAGTGATTTTCATGCTTCCAGGGGCTCGGGAAGTGAATTGAATACTATTTGGAGGCATTTAATGTTCAATCAAAAACAGCTGATTTTCGACAAAAGAGATAACACCCCCCCATTACGTCATGCTTCAGAAATGTGGAAAATGGTCCGTTTTCAAATGTTTTATATTTGAACGTCAGTTCACATTTGTAGGTGGATCATCAGTGTTAGAGCTAAAATTAGCATGTTTAAAGTGATTTTCATGCTTCCAGGGGCTCGGAAAGTGAATTAAATACTATTTGGAGGCATTTAATGTTCAAGCAAAAACAGCTGATTTTTGACAAAAGAGATAACACCCCCCCATTATGTCATGCTTCAGAAATGTCGAAAATGGTCCGTTTTCAAATGTTTTAATTTTGAATGTCAGTTCAAATTTGTAGGTGGATCATCAGTGTTAGAGTTAAAATTAGCATGTTTAAAGTGATTTTCATGCTTCCAGGGGCCCTAAACACAAGATTAATGGAATGGTTAAAAGTGCATGAAAATGGCCAATTCACTCACTCTGAGTTCTCAAAAAGGGTTTCTTCACCCCGGGAAGTTAATTAAATACCATTTGGAGGCATTTAATGTTCAAGCAAAAACGGCTGATTTTCGACAAAAGAGATAACACCCCCCCATTACGTCATGCTTCAGAAATGTGGAAAATGGTCCGTTTTCAAATGTTTTATTTTTGAACGTCAGTTCACATTTGTAGGTGGATCATCAGTGTTAGAGCTAAAATTAGCATGTTTAAAGTGATTTTCATGCTTCCAGGGGCTCTGGAAGTGAATTAAATACTATTTGGAGGCATTTATTGATCAAGCAAAAACGGCTGATTTTCGACAAAAGAGATAACACCCCCCCATTACGTCATGCTTCAGAAACGTGGAAAATGGTCCGTTTTCAAATGTTTTATTTTTGAACGTCAGTTCACATTTGTAGGTGGATCATCAGTGTTAGAGCTAAAATTAGCATGTTTAAAGTGATTTTCATGCTTCCAGGGGCTCGGGAAGTAAATTAAATACTATTTGGAGGCATTTAATGTTCAAGCAAAAACGGCTGATTTTCGACACAAGAGATAACACCCCCCCATTACGTCATGCTTCAGAAATGTGGAAAATGGTCCGTTTTCAAATGTTTTATTTTTGAACATCAGTTCACATTTGTAGGTGGATCATCAGTGTTAGAGCTAAAATTAGCATGTTTAAAGTGATTTTCATGCTTCCAGGGGCTCGGGAAGTGAATTAAATACTATTTGGAGGCATTTAATGTTCAAGCAAAAACGGCTGATTTTCGACAAAAGAGATAACACCCCCCCATTACGTCATGCTTCAGAAATGTGGAAAATGGTCAGTTTTCAAATGTTTTATTTTTGAATGTCAGTTCACATTTGTAGGTCGATCATCAGTGTTAGAGCTAACATTAGCATGTTTAAAGTGATTTTCATGCTTCCAGGGGCCCTATACACAAGATTTATGGAATGGTTAAAAGTGCATGAAAATGGCCAATTTACTCACTCTGAGTTCTCAAAAAGGGTTTCTTCACCCCGGGAAGTTAATTAAATACCATTTGGAGGCATTTAATGTTCAAGCAAAAACGGCTGATTTTCGACAAAAGAGATAACACCCCCCCATTACGTCATGCTTCAGAAATGTGGAAAATGGTCCGTTTTCAAATGTTTTATTTTTGAACGTCAGTTCACATTTGTAGGTGGATCATCAGTGTTAGAGCTAAAATTAGCATGTTTAAAGTGATTTTCATGCTTCCAGGGGCTCGGGAAGTGAATTAAATACTATTTGGAGGCATTTAATGTTCAAGCAAAAACGGCAGATTTTTGGCAAAAGAGATAACACCCCCCCCCATTACGTCATGCTTCAGAAATGTGGAAAATGGTCCGTTTTCAAATGATTTATTTTTAAACGTCAGTTCACATTTGTAGGTGGATCATCAGTGTTAGAGCTAAAATAAGCATGTTTAAAGAGATTTTCATGCTTCCAGGGGCTCGGAAAGTGAATTAAATACTATTTGGAGGCATTTAATGTTCAAGCAAAAACAGCTGATTTTTGACAAAAGAGATAACACCCCCCCATTATGTCATGCTTCAGAAATGTCGAAAATGGTCCGTTTTCAAATGTTTTAATTTTGAATGTCAGTTCACATTTGTAGGTGGATCATCAGTGTTAGAGTTAAAATTAGCATGTTTAAAGTGATTTTCATGCTTCCGGGGGCCCTAAACACAAGATTTATGGAATGGTTAAAAGTGCATGAAAATGGCCAATTTACTCACTCTGAGTTCTCAAAAAGGGTTTCTTCACCCCGGGAAGTTAATTAAATACCATTTGGAGGCATTTAATGTTCAAGCAAAAACGGCTGATTTTCAACAAAAGAGATAACACCCCCCCATTATGTCATGCTTCAGAAATGTCGAAAATGGTCCGTTTTCAAATGTTTTATTTTTGAACGTCAGTTCACATTTGTAGGTGGATCATCAGTGTTAGAGCTAAAATTAGCATGTTTAAAGTGATTTTCATGCTTCCAGGGGCTCGGAAAGTGAATTAAATACTATTTGGAGGCATTTAATGTTCAAGCAAAAACAGCTGATTTTTGACAAAAGAGATAACACCCCCCCATTATGTCATGCTTCAGAAATGTCGAAAATGGTCCGTTTTCAAATGTTTTATTTTTGAACGTCAGTTCACATTTGTAGGTGGATCATCAGTGTTAGAGCTAAAATTAGCATGTTTAAAGTGATTTTCATGCTTCCAGGGGCTCTGGAAGTGAATTAAATACTATTTGGAGGCATTTATTGATCAAGCAAAAACGGCTGATTTTCGACAAAAGAGATAACACCCCCCCATTACGTCATGCTTCAGAAACGTGGAAAATGGTCCGTTTTCAAATGTTTTATTTTTGAACGTCAGTTCACATTTGTAGGTGGATCATCAGTGTTAGAGCTAAAATTAGCATGTTTAAAGTGATTTTCATGCTTCCAGGGGCTCGGGAAGTAAATTAAATACTATTTGGAGGCATTTAATGTTCAAGCAAAAACGGCTGATTTTCGACACAAGAGATAACACCCCCCCATTACGTCATGCTTCAGAAATGTGGAAAATGGTCCGTTTTCAAATGTTTTATTTTTGAACATCAGTTCACATTTGTAGGTGGATCATCAGTGTTAGAGCTAAAATTAGCATGTTTAAAGTGATTTTCATGCTTCCAGGGGCTCGGGAAGTGAATTAAATACTATTTGGAGGCATTTAATGTTCAAGCAAAAACGGCTGATTTTCGACAAAAGAGATAACACCCCCCCATTACGTCATGCTTCAGAAATGTGGAAAATGGTCAGTTTTCAAATGTTTTATTTTTGAATGTCAGTTCACATTTGTAGGTCGATCATCAGTGTTAGAGCTAACATTAGCATGTTTAAAGTGATTTTCATGCTTCCAGGGGCCCTATACACAAGATTTATGGAATGGTTAAAAGTGCATGAAAATGGCCAATTTACTCACTCTGAGTTCTCAAAAAGGGTTTCTTCACCCCGGGAAGTTAATTAAATACCATTTGGAGGCATTTAATGTTCAAGCAAAAACGGCTGATTTTCGACAAAAGAGATAACACCCCCCCATTACGTCATGCTTCAGAAATGTGGAAAATGGTCCGTTTTCAAATGTTTTATTTTTGAACGTCAGTTCACATTTGTAGGTGGATCATCAGTGTTAGAGCTAAAATTAGCATGTTTAAAGTGATTTTCATGCTTCCAGGGGCTCGGGAAGTGAATTAAATACTATTTGGAGGCATTTAATGTTCAAGCAAAAACGGCAGATTTTTGGCAAAAGAGATAACACCCCCCCCCATTACGTCATGCTTCAGAAATGTGGAAAATGGTCCGTTTTCAAATGATTTATTTTTAAACGTCAGTTCACATTTGTAGGTGGATCATCAGTGTTAGAGCTAAAATAAGCATGTTTAAAGAGATTTTCATGCTTCCAGGGGCTCGGAAAGTGAATTAAATACTATTTGGAGGCATTTAATGTTCAAGCAAAAACAGCTGATTTTTGACAAAAGAGATAACACCCCCCCATTATGTCATGCTTCAGAAATGTCGAAAATGGTCCGTTTTCAAATGTTTTAATTTTGAATGTCAGTTCACATTTGTAGGTGGATCATCAGTGTTAGAGTTAAAATTAGCATGTTTAAAGTGATTTTCATGCTTCCGGGGGCCCTAAACACAAGATTTATGGAATGGTTAAAAGTGCATGAAAATGGCCAATTTACTCACTCTGAGTTCTCAAAAAGGGTTTCTTCACCCCGGGAAGTTAATTAAATACCATTTGGAGGCATTTAATGTTCAAGCAAAAACGGCTGATTTTCAACAAAAGAGATAACACCCCCCCATTACGTCATGCTTCAGAAATGTGGAAAATGGTCTGTTTTCAAATGTTTTATTTTTGAACATCAGTTCACATTTGTAGGTGGATCATCAGTGTTAGAGCTAAAATTAGCATGTTTAAAGTGATTTTCATGCTTCCAGGGGCTCGGGAAGTGAATTAAATACTATTTGGAGGCATTTAATGTTCAAGCAAAAACGGCTGATTTTCTGCAAAAGAGATAACACCCCCCCCATTACGTCATGCTTCAGAAACGAGGAAAATGGTCCGTTTTCAAATGTTTTATTTTTGAACGTCAGTTCACATTTGTAGGTGGATCATCAGTGTTAGAGCTAAAATTAGCATGTTTAAAGTGATTTTCATGCTTCCAGGGGCTCGGGAAGTGAATTAAATACTATTTGGAGGCATTTAATGTTCAAGCAAAAACGGCTGATTTTCGACAAAAGAGATAACACCCCCCCATTACGTCATGCTTCAGAAATGTGGAAAATGGTCCGTTTTCAAATGTTTTATTTTTGAACGTCAGTTCACATTTGTAGGTGGAGCATCAGTGTTAGAGCTAAAATTAGCATGTTTAAAGTGATTTTCATGCTTCCAGGGGCTCGGGAAGTGAATTAAATACTATTTGGAGGCATTTAATGTTCAAGCAAAAACGGCTGATTTTCGACAAAAGAGATAACACCCCCCCCATTACGTCATGCTTCAGAAATGTGGAAAATGGTCCATTTTCAAATGTTTTATTTTTGAATGTCAGTTCACATTTGTAGGTCGATCATCAGTGTTAGAGCTAACATTAGCATGTTTAAAGTGATTTTCATGCTTCCAGGGGCCCTATACACAAGATTTATGGAATGGTTAAAAGTGCATGAAAATGGCCAATTTACTCACTCTGAGTTCTCAAAAAGGGTTTCTTCACCCCGGGAAGTTAATTAAATACCATTTGGAGGCATTTAATGTTCAAGCAAAAACGGCTGATTTTCGACAAAAGAGATAACACCCCCCCATTACGTCATGCTTCAGAAATGTGGAAAATGGTCCGTTTTCAAATGTTTTATTTTTGAACGTCAGTTCACATTTGTAGGTGGATCATCAGTGTTAGAGCTAAAATTAGCATGTTTAAAGTGATTTTCATGCTTCCAGGGGCTCGGGAAGTGAATTAAATACTATTCGGAGGCATTTAATGTTCAAGCAAAAACGGCTGATTTTCGGCAAAAGAGATAACACCCCCCCCCATTACGTCATGCTTCAGAAATGTGGAAAATGGTCCGTTTTCAAATGATTTATTTTTGAACGTCAGTTCACATTTGTAGGTGGATCATCAGTGTTAGAGCTAAAATTAGCATGTTTAAAGTGATTTTCATGCTTCCAGGGGCTCGGGAAGTGAATTGAATACTATTTGGAGGCATTTAATGTTCAATCAAAAACAGCTGATTTTCGACAAAAGAGATAACACCCCCCCATTACGTCATGCTTCAGAAATGTGGAAAATGGTCCGTTTTCAAATGTTTTATTTTTGAACGTCAGTTCACATTTGTAGGTGGATCATCAGTGTTAGAGCTAAAATTAGCATGTTTAAAGTGATTTTCATGCTTCCAGGGGCTCGGAAAGTGAATTAAATACTATTTGGAGGCATTTAATGTTCAAGCAAAAACAGCTGATTTTCGACAAAAGAGATAACACCCCCCATTACGTCATGCTTCAGAAATGTGGAAAATGGTCCGTTTTCAAATGTTTTATTTTTGAACGTCAGTTCACATTTGTAGGTGGATCATCAGTGTTAGAGCTAAAATTAGCATGTTTAAAGTGATTTTCATGCTTCCAGGGGCTCGGGAAGTGAATGAAATATTATTTGGAGGCATTTAATGTTCAAGCAAAAACGGCTGATTTTCGACAAAAGAGATAACACCCCCCCCATTACGTCATGCTTCAGAAATGTGGAAAATGGTCCGTTTTCAAATGTTTTATTTTTGAATGTCAGTTCACATTTGTAGGTCGATCATCAGTGTTAGAGCTAACATTAGCATGTTTAAAGTGATTTTCATGCTTCCAGGGGCCCTATACACAAGATTTATGGAATGGTTAAAAGTGCATGAAAATGGCCAATTTACTCACTCTGAGTTCTCAAAAAGGGTTTCTTCACCCCGGGAAGTTAATTAAATACCATTTGGAGGCATTTAATGTTCAAGCAAAAACGGCTGATTTTCGACAAAAGAGATAACACCCCCCCATTACGTCATGCTTCAGAAATGTGGAAAATGGTCCGTTTTCAAATGTTTTATTTTTGAACGTCAGTTCACATTTGTAGGTGGATCATCAGTGTTAGAGCTAAAATTAGCATGTTTAAAGTGATTTTCATGCTTCCAGGGGCTCGGGAAGTGAATTAAATACTATTTGGAGGCATTTAATGTTCAAGCAAAAACGGCTGATTTTTGGCAAAAGAGATAACACCCCCCCATTACGTCATGCTTCAGAAATGTGGAAAATGGTCCGTTTTCAAATGATTTATTTTTAAACCTCAGTTCACATTTGTAGGTGGATCATCAGTGTTAGAGCTAAAATTAGCATGTTTAAAGTGATTTTCATGCTTCCAGGGGCTCGGAAAGTGAATTAAATACTATTTGGAGGCATTTAATGTTCAAGCAAAAACAGCTGATTTTTGACAAAAGAGATAACACCCCCCCATTACGTCATGCTTCAGAAATGTGGAAAATGGTCCGTTTTCAAATGTTTTATTTTTGAACGTCAGTTCACATTTGTAGGTGGATCATCAGTGTTAGAGCTAAAATTAGCATGTTTAAAGTGATTTTCATGCTTCCAGGGGCTCGGGAAGTGAATTAAATACTATTCGGAGGCATTTAATGTTCAAGCAAAAACGGCTGATTTTCGGCAAAAGAGATAACACCCCCCCCCATTACGTCATGCTTCAGAAATGTGGAAAATGGTCCGTTTTCAAATGATTTATTTTTGAACGTCAGTTCACATTTGTAGGTGGATCATCAGTGTTAGAGCTAAAATTAGCATGTTTAAAGTGATTTTCATGCTTCCAGGGGCTCGGGAAGTGAATTGAATACTATTTGGAGGCATTTAATGTTCAATCAAAAACAGCTGATTTTCGACAAAAGAGATAACACCCCCCCATTACGTCATGCTTCAGAAATGTGGAAAATGGTCCGTTTTCAAATGTTTTATTTTTGAACGTCAGTTCACATTTGTAGGTGGATCATCAGTGTTAGAGCTAAAATTAGCATGTTTAAAGTGATTTTCATGCTTCCAGGGGCTCGGGAAGTGAATTAAATACTATTTGGAGGCATTTAATGTTCAAGCAAAAACGGCTGATTTTTGGCAAAAGAGATAACACCCCCCCCATTACGTCATGCTTCAGAAATGTGGAAAATGGTCCGTTTTCAAATGATTTATTTTTAAACGTCAGTTCACATTTGTAGGTGGATCATCAGTGTTAGAGCTAAAATTAGCATGTTTAAAGAGATTTTCATGCTTCCAGGGGCTCGGAAAGTGAATTAAATACTATTTGGAGGCATTTCATGTTCAAGCAAAAACAGCTGATTTTTGACAAAAGAGATAACACCCCCCCATTATGTCATGCTTCAGAAATGTCGAAAATGGTCCGTTTTCAAATGTTTTAATTTTGAATGTCAGTTCACATTTGTAGGTGGATCATCAGTGTTAGAGTTAAAATTAGCATGTTTAAAGTGATTTTCATGCTTCCAGGGGCCCTAAACACAAGATTTATGGAATGGTTAAAAGTGCATGAAAATGGCCAATTTACTCACTCTGAGTTCTCAAAAAGGGTTTCTTCACCCTGGGAAGTTAATTAAATACCATTTGGAGGCACTTAATGTTCAAGCAAAAATGGCTGATTTTCAACAAAAGAGATAACACCCCCCCATTACGTCATGCTTCAGAAAAGTGGAAAATGGTCCGTTTTCAAATGTTTTATTTTTGAACATCAGTTCACATTTGTAGGTGGATCATCAGTGTTAGAGCTAAAATTAGCATGTTTAAAGTGATTTTCATGCTTCCAGGGGCTCGGGAAGTGAATTAAATACTATTTGGAGGCATTTAATGTTCAAGCAAAAACGGCTGATTTTCTGCAAAAGAGATAACACCCCCCCCCATTACGTCATGCTTCAGAAACGTGGAAAATGGTCCGTTTTCAAATGTTTTATTTTTGAACGTCAGTTCACATTTGTAGGTGGATCATCAGTGTTAGAGCTAAAATTAGCATGTTTAAAGTGATTTTCATGCTTCCAGGGGCTCGGGAAGTGAATTAAATACTATTTGGAGGCATTTAATGTTCAAGCAAAAACGGCTGATTTTCGACAAAAGAGATAACACCCCCCCCATTACGTCATGCTTCAGAAATGTGGAAAATGGTCCGTTTTCAAATATTTTATTTTTGAACGTCAGTTCACATTTGTAGGTGGAGCATCAGTGTTAGAGCTAAAATTAGCATGTTTAAAGTGATTTTCATGCTTCCAGGGGCTCGGGAAGTTAATTAAATACTATTTGGAGGCATTTAATGTTCAAGCAAAAACGGCTGATTTTCGACAAAAGAGATAACACCCCCCCATTACGTCATGCTTCAGAAATGTGGAAAATGGTCCGTTTTCAAATGTTTTATTTTTGAATGTCAGTTCACATTTGTAGGTCGATCATCAGTGTTAGAGCTAACATTAGCATGTTTAAAGTGATTTTCATGCTTCCAGGGGCCCTATACACAAGATTTATGGAATGGTTAAAAGTGCATGAAAATGGCCAATTTACTCACTCTGAGTTCTCAAAAAGGGTTTCTTCACCCCGGGAAGTTAATTAAATACCATTTGGAGGCATTTAATGTTCAAGCAAAAACGGCTGATTTTCGACAAAAGAGATAACACCCCCCCATTACGTCATGCTTCAGAAATGTGGAAAATGGTCCGTTTTCAAATGTTTTATTTTTGAACGTCAGTTCACATTTGTAGGTGGATCATCAGTGTTAGAGCTAAAATTAGCATGTTTAAAGTGATTTTCATGCTTCCAGGGGCTCGGGAAGTGAATTAAATACTATTTGGAGGCATTTAATGTTCAAGCAAAAACGGCTGATTTTCGGCAAAAGAGATAACACCCCCCCCATTACGTCATGCTTCAGAAATGTGGAAAATGGTCCGTTTTCAAATGATTTATTTTTGAACGTCAGTTCACATTTGTAGGTGGATCATCAGTGTTAGAGCTAAAATTAGCATGTTTAAAGTGATTTTCATGCTTCCAGGGGCTCGGGAAGTGAATTGAATACTATTTGGAGGCATTTAATGTTCAATCAAAAACAGCTGATTTTCGACAAAAGAGATAACACCCCCCCATTACGTCATGCTTCAGAAATGTGGAAAATGGTCCGTTTTCAAATGTTTTATTTTTGAACGTCAGTTCACATTTGTAGGTGGATCATCAGTGTTAGAGCTAAAATTAGCATGTTTAAAGTGATTTTCATGCTTCCAGGGGCTTGGAAAGTGAATTAAATACTATTTGGAGGCATTTAATGTTCAAGCAAAAACAGCTGATTTTTGACAAAAGAGATAACACCCCCCCATTATGTCATGCTTCAGAAATGTCGAAAATGGTCCGTTTTCAAATGTTTTAATTTTGAATGTCAGTTCAAATTTGTAGGTGGATCATCAGTGTTAGAGTTAAAATTAGCATGTTTAAAGTGATTTTCATGCTTCCAGGGGCCCTAAACACAAGATTTATGGAATGGTTAAAAGTGCATGAAAATGGCCAATTTACTCACTCTGAGTTCTCAAAAAGGGTTTCTTCACCCCGGGAAGTTAATTAAATACCATTTGGAGGCATTTAATGTTCAAGCAAAAATGGCTGATTTTCAACAAAAGAGATAACACCCCCCCATTACGTCATGCTTCAGAAATGTGGAAAATGGTCCGTTTTCAAATGTTTTATTTTTGAACATCAGTTCACATTTGTAGGTGGATCATCAGTGTTAGAGCTAAAATTAGCATGTTTAAAGTGATTTTCATGCTTCCAGGGGCTCGGGAAGTGAATTAAATACTATTTGGAGGCATTTAATGTTCAAGCAAAAACGGCTGATTTTCTGCAAAAGAGATAACACCCCCCCCATTACGTCATGCTTCAGAAACGTGGAAAATGGTCCGTTTTCAAATGTTTTATTTTTGAACGTCAGTTCACATTTGTAGGTGGATCATCAGTGTTAGAGCTAAAATTAGCATGTTTAAAGTGATTTTCATGCTTCCAGGGGCTCGGGAAGTGAATTAAATACTATTTGGAGGCATTTAATGTTCAAGCAAAAACGGCTGATTTTCGACAAAAGAGATAACACCCCCCCATTACGTCATGCTTCAGAAATGTGGAAAATGGTCCGTTTTCAAATATTTTATTTTTGAACGTCAGTTCACATTTGTAGGTGGAGCATCAGTGTTAGAGCTAAAATTAGCATGTTTAAAGTGATTTTCATGCTTCCAGGGGCTCGGGAAGTTAATTAAATACTATTTGGAGGCATTTAATGTTCAAGCAAAAACGGCTGATTTTCGACAAAAGAGATAACACCCCCCCATTACGTCATGCTTCAGAAATGTGGAAAATGGTCCGTTTTCAAATGTTTTATTTTTGAATGTCAGTTCACATTTGTAGGTCGATCATCAGTGTTAGAGCTAACATTAGCATGTTTAAAGTGATTTTCATGCTTCCAGGGGCCCTATACACAAGATTTATGGAATGGTTAAAAGTGCATGAAAATGGCCAATTTACTCACTCTGAGTTCTCAAAAAGGGTTTCTTCACCCCGGGAAGTTAATTAAATACCATTTGGAGGCATTTAATGTTCAAGCAAAAACGGCTGATTTTCGACAAAAGAGATAACACCCCCCCCATTACGTCATGCTTCAGAAATGTGGAAAATGGTCTGTTTTCAAATGTTTTATTTTTGAACGTCAGTTCACATTTGTAGGTGGATCATCAGTGTTAGAGCTAAAATTAGCATGTTTAAAGTGATTTTCATGCTTCCAGGGGCTCGGGAAGTGAATTAAATACTATTTGGAGGCATTTAATGTTCAAGCAAAAACGGCTGATTTTCGGCAAAAGAGATAACACCCCCCCCAATACGTCATGCTTCAGAAATGTGGAAAATGGTCCGTTTTCAAATGATTTATTTTTGAACGTCAGTTCACATTTGTAGGTGGATCATCAGTGTTAGAGCTAAAATTAGCATGTTTAAAGTGATTTTCATGCTTCCAGGGGCTCGGGAAGTTAATTAAATACTATTTGGAGGCATTTAATGTTCAAGCAAAAACGGCTGATTTTCGACAAAAGAGATAACACCCCCCCATTACGTCATGCTTCAGAAATGTGGAAAATGGTCCGTTTTAAAATGTTTTATTTTTGAATGTCAGTTCACATTTGTAGGTCGATCATCAGTGTTAGAGCTAACATTAGCATGTTTAAAGTGATTTTCATGCTTCCAGGGGCCCTATACACAAGATTTATGGAATGGTTAAAAGTGCATGAAAATGGCCAATTTACTCACTCTGAGTTCTCAAAAAGGGTTTCTTCACCCCGGGAAGTTAATTAAATACCATTTGGAGGCATTTAATGTTCAAGCAAAAACGGCTGATTTTCGACAAAAGAGATAACACCCCCCCCATTACGTCATGCTTCAGAAATGTGGAAAATGGTCTGTTTTCAAATGTTTTATTTTTGAACGTCAGTTCACATTTGTAGGTGGATCATCAGTGTTAGAGCTAAAATTAGCATGTTTAAAGTGATTTTCATGCTTCCAGGGGCTCGGGAAGTGAATTAAATACTATTTGGAGGCATTTAATGTTCAAGCAAAAACGGCTGATTTTCGGCAAAAGAGATAACACCCCCCCCCAATACGTCATGCTTCAGAAATGTGGAAAATGGTCCGTTTTCAAATGATTTATTTTTGAACGTCAGTTCACATTTGTAGGTGGATCATCAGTGTTAGAGCTAAAATTAGCATGTTTAAAGTGATTTTCATGCTTCCAGGGGCTCGGGAAGTGAATTGAATACTATTTGGAGGCATTTAATGTTCAATCAAAAACAGCTGATTTTCGACAAAAGAGATAACACCCCCCCATTACGTCATGCTTCAGAAATGTGGAAAATGGTCCGTTTTCAAATGTTTTATTTTTGAACGTCAGTTCACATTTGTAGGTGGATCATCAGTGTTAGAGCTAAAATTAGCATGTTTAAAGTGATTTTCATGCTTCCAGGGGCTCGGAAAGTGAATTAAATACTATTTGGAGGCATTTAATGTTCAAGCAAAAACAGCTGATTTTTGACAAAAGAGATAACACCCCCCCATTATGTCATGCTTCAGAAATGTCGAAAATGGTCCGTTTTCAAATGTTTTAATTTTGAATGTCAGTTCAAATTTGTAGGTGGATCATCAGTGTTAGAGTTAAAATTAGCATGTTTAAAGTGATTTTCATGCTTCCAGGGGCCCTAAACACAAGATTAATGGAATGGTTAAAAGTGCATGAAAATGGCCAATTTACTCACTCTGAGTTCTCAAAAAGGGTTTCTTCACCCCGGGAAGTTAATTAAATACCATTTGGAGGCATTTAATGTTCAAGCAAAAACGGCTGATTTTCGACAAAAGAGATAACACCCCCCCATTACGTCATGCTTCAGAAATGTGGAAAATGGTCCGTTTTCAAATGTTTTATTTTTGAACGTCAGTTCACATTTGTAGGTGGATCATCAGTGTTAGAGCTAAAATTAGCATGTTTAAAGTGATTTTCATGCTTCCAGGGGCTCTGGAAGTGAATTAAATACTATTTGGAGGCATTTAATGATCAAGCAAAAACGGCTGATTTTCGACAAAAGAGATAACACCCCCCCATTACGTCATGCTTCAGAAACGTGGAAAATGGTCCGTTTTCAAATGTTTTATTTTTAACGTCAGTTCACATTTGTAGGTGGATCATCAGTGTTAGAGCTAAAATTAGCATGTTTAAAGTGATTTTCATGCTTCCAGGGGCTCGGGAAGTAAATTAAATACTATTTGGAGGCATTTAATGTTCAAGCAAAAACGGCTGATTTTCGACAAAAGAGATAACACCCCCCCATTACGTCATGCTTCAGAAATGTGGAAAATGGTCCGTTTTCAAATGTTTTATTTTTGAACGTCAGTTCACATTTGTAGGTGGATCATCAGTGTTAGAGCTAAAATTAGCATGTTTAAAGTGATTTTCATGCTTCCAAGGGCTCGGGAAGTGAATTAAATACTATTTGGAGGCATTTAATGTTCAAGCAAAAACGGCTGATTTTCGACAAAAGAGATAACACCCCCCCATTACGTCATGCTTCAGAAATGTGGAAAATGGTCAGTTTTCAAATGTTTTATTTTTGAATGTCAGTTCACATTTGTATGTCGATCATCAGTGTTAGAGCTAACATTAGCATGTTTAAAGTGATTTTCATGCTTCCAGGGGCCCTATACACAAGATTTATGGAATGGTTAAAAGTGCATGAAAATGGCCAATTTACTCACTCTGAGTTCTCAAAAAGGGTTTCTTCACCCCGGGAAGTTAATTAAATACCATTTGGAGGCATTTAATGTTCAAGCAAAAACGGCTGATTTTCGACAAAAGAGATAACACCCCCCCATTACGTCATGCTTCAGAAATGTGGAAAATGGTCCATTTTCAAATGTTTTATTTTTGAACGTCAGTTCACATTTGTAGGTGGATCATCAGTGTTAGAGCTAAAATTAGCATGTTTAAAGTGATTTTCATGCTTCCAGGGTCTCGGGAAGTGAATTAAATACTATTTGGAGGCATTTAATGTTCAAGCAAAAACGGCTGATTTTTGGCAAAAGAGATAACACCCCCCCCATTACGTCATGCTTCAGAAATGTGGAAAATGGTCCGTTTTCAAATGATTTATTTTTAAACGTCAGTTCACATTTGTAGGTGGATCATCAGTGTTAGAGCTAAAATTAGCATGTTTAAAGAGATTTTCATGCTTCCAGGGGCTCGGAAAGTGAATTAAATACTATTTGGAGGCATTTAATGTTCAAGCAAAAACAGCTGATTTTTGACAAAAGAGATAACACCCCCCCATTATGTCATGCTTCAGAAATGTCGAAAATGGTCCGTTTTCAAATGTTTTAATTTTGAATGTCAGTTCACATTTGTAGGTGGATCATCAGTGTTAGAGTTAAAATTAGCATGTTTAAAGTGATTTTCATGCTTCCAGGGGCCCTAAACACAAGATTTATGGAATGGTTAAAAGTGCATGAAAATGGCCAATTTACTCACTCTGAGTTCTCAAAAAGGGTTTCTTCACCCCGGGAAGTTAATTAAATACCATTTGGAGGCATTTAATGTTCAAGCAAAAACGGCTGATTTTCGACAAAAGAGATAACACCCCCCCATTACGTCATGCTTCAGAAATGTGGAAAATGGTCCGTTTTCAAATGTTTTATTTTTGAACGTCAGTTCACATTTGTAGGTGGATCATCAGTGTTAGAGCTAAAATTAGCATGTTTAAAGTGATTTTCATGCTTCCAGGGGCTCGGGAAGTGAATTAAATACTATTTGGAGGCATTTAATGTTCAAGCAAAAACGGCTGATTTTTGGCAAAAGAGATAACACCCCCCCCATTATGTCATGCTTCAGAAATGTCGAAAATGGTCCGTTTTCAAATGTTTTAATTTTGAATGTCAGTTCACATTTGTAGGTGGATCATCAGTGTTAGAGTTAAAATTAGCATGTTTAAAGTGATTTTCATGCTTCCAGGGGCCCTAAACACAAGATTTATGGAATGGTTAAAAGTGCATGAAAATGGCCAATTTACTCACTCTGAGTTCTCAAAAAGGGTTTCTTCACCCCGGGAAGTTAATTAAATACCATTTGGAGGCATTTAATGTTCAAGCAAAAATGGCTGATTTTCAACAAAAGAGATAACACCCCCCCATTACGTCATGCTTCAGAAATGTGGAAAATGGTCCGTTTTCAAATGTTTTATTTTTGAACATCAGTTCACATTTGTAGGTGGATCATCAGTGTTAGAGCTAAAATTAGCATGTTTAAAGTGATTTTCATGCTTCCAGGGGCTCGGGAAGTGAATTAAATACTATTTGGAGGCATTTAATGTTCAAGCAAAAACGGCTGATTTTCGGCAAAAGAGATAACACCCCCCCCATTACGTCATGCTTCAGAAATGTGGAAAATGGTCCGTTTTCAAATGATTTATTTTTGAACGTCAGTTCACATTTGTAGGTGGATCATCAGTGTTAGAGCTAAAATTAGCATGTTTAAAGTGATTTTCATGCTTCCAGGGGCTCGGGAAGTGAATTGAATACTATTTGGAGGCATTTAATGTTCAATCAAAAACAGCTGATTTTCGACAAAAGAGATAACACCCCCCCATTACGTCATGCTTCAGAAATGTGGAAAATGGTCCGTTTTCAAATGTTTTATTTTTGAACGTCAGTTCACATTTGTAGGTGGATCATCAGTGTTAGAGCTAAAATTAGCATGTTTAAAGTGATTTTCATGCTTCCAGGGGCTCGGAAAGTGAATTAAATACTATTTGGAGGCATTTAATGTTCAAGCAAAAACAGCTGATTTTTGACAAAAGAGATAACACCCCCCCATTATGTCATGCTTCAGAAATGTCGAAAATGGTCCGTTTTCAAATGTTTTAATTTTGAATGTCAGTTCAAATTTGTAGGTGGATCATCAGTGTTAGAGTTAAAATTAGCATGTTTAAAGTGATTTTCATGCTTCCAGGGGCCCTAAACACAAGATTAATGGAATGGTTAAAAGTGCATGAAAATGGCCAATTCACTCACTCTGAGTTCTCAAAAAGGGTTTCTTCACCCCGGGAAGTTAATTAAATACCATTTGGAGGCATTTAATGTTCAAGCAAAAACGGCTGATTTTCGACAAAAGAGATAACACCCCCCCATTACGTCATGCTTCAGAAATGTGGAAAACGGTCCGTTTTCAAATGTTTTATTTTTGAACGTCAGTTCACATTTGTAGGTGGATCATCAGTGTTAGAGCTAAAATTAGCATGTTTAAAGTGATTTTCATGCTTCCAGGGGCTCTGGAAGTGAATTAAATACTATTTGGAGGCATTTATTGATCAAGCAAAAACGGCTGATTTTCGACAAAAGAGATAACACCCCCCATTACCTCATGCTTCAGAAACGTGGAAAATGGTCCGTTTTCAAATGTTTTATTTTTGAACGTCAGTTCACATTTGTAGGTGGATCATCAGTGTTAGAGCTAAAATTAGCATGTTTAAAGTGATTTTCATGCTTCCAGGGGCTCGGGAAGTAAATTAAATACTATTTGGAGGCATTTAATGTTCAAGCAAAAACGGCTGATTTTCGACAAAAGAGATAACACCCCCCCATTACGTCATGCTTCAGAAATGTGGAAAATGGTCCGTTTTCAAATGTTTTATTTTTGAACGTCAGTACACATTTGTAGGTGGATCATCAGTGTTAGAGCTAAAATTAGCATGTTTAAAGTGATTTTCATGCTTCCAGGGGCTCGGGAAGTGAATTAAATACTATTTGGAGGCATTTAATGTTCAAGCAAAAACGGCTGATTTTCGACAAAAGAGATAACACCCCCCCATTACGTCATGCTTCAGAAATGTGGAAAATGGTCAGTTTTCAAATGTTTTATTTTTGAATGTCAGTTCACATTTGTAGGTCGATCATCAGTGTTAGAGCTAACATTAGCATGTTTAAAGTGATTTTCATGCTTCCAGGGGCCCTATACACAAGATTTATGGAATGGTTAAAAGTGCATGAAAATGGCCAATTTACTCACTCTGAGTTCTCAAAAAGGGTTTCTTCACCCCGGGAAGTTAATTAAATACCATTTGGAGGCATTTAATGTTCAAGCAAAAACGGCTGATTTTCGACAAAAGAGATAACACCCCCCCATTACGTCATGCTTCAGAAATGTGGAAAATGGTCCGTTTTCAAATGTTTTATTTTTGAACGTCAGTTCACATTTGTAGGTGGATCATCAGTGTTAGAGCTAAAATTAGCATGTTTAAAGTGATTTTCATGCTTCCAGGGGCTCGGGAAGTGAATTAAATACTATTTGGAGGCATTTAATGTTCAAGCATTAACGGCAGATTTTTGGCAAAAGAGATAACACCCCCCCCCCCCCATTACGTCATGCTTCAGAAATGTGGAAAATGGTCCGTTTTCAAATGATTTATTTTTAAACGTCAGTTCACATTTGTAGGTGGATCATCAGTGTTAGAGCTAAAATTAGCATGTTTAAAGAGATTTTCATGCTTCCAGGGGCTCGGAAAGTGAATTAAATACTATTTGGAGGCATTTAATGTTCAAGCAAAAACAGCTGATTTTTGACAAAAGAGATAACACCCCCCCATTATGTCATGCTTCAGAAATGTCGAAAATGGTCCGTTTTCAAATGTTTTAATTTTGAATGTCAGTTCACATTTGTAGGTGGATCATCAGTGTTAGAGTTAAAATTAGCATGTTTAAAGTGATTTTCATGCTTCCAGGGGCCCTAAACACAAGATTTATGGAATGGTTAAAAGTGCATGAAAATGGCCAATTTACTCACTCTGAGTTCTCAAAAAGGGTTTCTTCACCCCGGGAAGTTAATTAAATACCATTTGGAGGCATTTAATGTTCAAGCAAAAACGGCTGATTTTCAACAAAAGAGATAACACCCCCCCATTACGTCATGCTTCAGAAACGAGGAAAATGGTCCGTTTTCAAATGTTTTATTTTTGAACGTCAGTTCACATTTGTAGGTGGATCATCAGTGTTAGAGCTAAAATTAGCATGTTTAAAGTGATTTTCATGCTTCCAGGGGCTCGGGAAGTGAATTAAATACTATTTGGAGGCATTTAATGTTCAAGCAAAAACGGCTGATTTTCGACAAAAGAGATAACACCCCCCCATTACGTCATGCTTCAGAAATGTGGAAAATGGTCCGTTTTCAAATGTTTTATTTTTGAACGTCAGTTCACATTTGTAGGTGGAGCATCAGTGTTAGAGCTAAAATTAGCATGTTTAAAGTGATTTTCATGCTTCCAGGGGCTCGGGAAGTGAATTAAATACTATTTGGAGGCATTTAATGTTCAAGCAAAAACAGCTGATTTTCGACAAAAGAGATAACACCCCCCATTACGTCATGCTTCAGAAATGTGGAAAATGGTCAGTTTTCAAATGTTTTATTTTTGAATGTCAGTTCACATTTGTAGGTCGATCATCAGTGTTAGAGCTAACATTAGCATGTTTAAAGTGATTTTCATGCTTCCAGGGGCCCTATACACAAGATTTATGGAATGGTTAAAAGTGCATGAAAATGGCCAATTTACTCACTCTGAGTTCTCAAAAAGGGTTTCTTCACCCCGGGAAGTTAATTAAATACCATTTGGAGGCATTTAATGTTCAAGCAAAAACGGCTGATTTTCGACAAAAGAGATAACACCCCCCCATTACGTCATGCTTCAGAAATGTGGAAAATGGTCCGTTTTCAAATGTTTTATTTTTGAACGTCAGTTCACATTTGTAGGTGGATCATCAGTGTTAGAGCTAAAATTAGCATGTTTAAAGTGATTTTCATGCTTCCAGGGGCTCGGGAAGTGAATTAAATACTATTCGGAGGCATTTAATGTTCAAGCAAAAACGGCTGATTTTCGGCAAAAGAGATAACACCCCCCCCCATTACGTCATGCTTCAGAAATGTGGAAAATGGTCCGTTTTCAAATGATTTATTTTTGAACGTCAGTTCACATTTGTAGGTGGATCATCAGTGTTAGAGCTAAAATTAGCATGTTTAAAGTGATTTTCATGCTTCCAGGGGCTCGGGAAGTGAATTGAATACTATTTGGAGGCATTTAATGTTCAATCAAAAACAGCTGATTTTCGACAAAAGAGATAACACCCCCCCATTACGTCATGCTTCAGAAATGTGGAAAATGGTCCGTTTTCAAATGTTTTATTTTTGAACGTCAGTTCACATTTGTAGGTGGATCATCAGTGTTAGAGCTAAAATTAGCATGTTTAAAGTGATTTTCATGCTTCCAGGGGCTCGGAAAGTGAATTAAATACTATTTGGAGGCATTTAATGTTCAAGCAAAAACAGCTGATTTTTGACAAAAGAGATAACACCCCCCCATTATGTCATGCTTCAGAAATGTCGAAAATGGTCCGTTTTCAAATGTTTTAATTTTGAATGTCAGTTCGAATTTGTAGGTGGATCATCAGTGTTAGAGTTAAAATTAGCATGTTTAAAGTGATTTTCATGCTTCCAGGGGCCCTAAACACAAGATTAATGGAATGGTTAAAAGTGCATGAAAATGGCCAATTTACTCACTCTGAGTTCTCAAAAAGGGTTTCTTCACCCCGGGAAGTTAATTAAATACCATTTGGAGGCATTTAATGTTCAAGAAAAAACGGCTGATTTTCGACAAAAGAGATAACACCCCCCCCATTACGTCATGCTTCAGAAATGTGGAAAATGGTCTGTTTTCAAATGTTTTATTTTTGAACGTCAGTTCACATTTGTAGGTGGATCATCAGTGTTAGAGCTAAAATTAGCATGTTTAAAGTGATTTTCATGCTTCCAGGGGCTCTGGAAGTGAATTAAATACTATTTGGAGGCATTTAATGATCAAGCAAAAACGGCTGATTTTCGACAAAAGAGATAACACCCCCCCCATTACGTCATGCTTCAGAAACGTGGAAAATGGTCCGTTTTCAAATGTTTTATTTTTGAACGTCAGTTCACATTTGTAGGTGGATCATCAGTGTTAGAGCTAAAATTAGCATGTTTAAAGTGATTTTCATGCTTCCAGGGGCTCAGGAAGTAAATTAAATACTATTTGGAGGCATTTAATGTTCAAGCAAAAACGGCTGATTTTCGACAAAAGAGATAACACCCCCCATTACGTCATGCTTCAGAAATGTGGAAAATGGTCCGTTTTCAAATGTTTTATTTTTGAACGTCAGTTCACATTTGTAGGTGGATCATCAGTGTTAGAGCTAAAATTAGCATGTTTAAAGTGATTTTCATGCTTCCAGGGGCTCGGGAAGTGAATTAAATACTATTTGGAGGCATTTAATGTTCAAGCAAAAACGGCTGATTTTCGACAAAAGAGATAACACCCCCCCATTACGTCATGCTTCAGAAATGTGGAAAATGGTCCGTTTTCAAATGTTTTATTTTTGAATGTCAGTTCACATTTGTAGGTCGATCATCAGTGTTAGAGCTAACATTAGCATGTTTAAAGTGATTTTCATGCTTCCAGGGGCCCTATACACAAGATTTATGGAATGGTTAAAAGTGCATGAAAATGGCCAATTTACTCACTCTGAGTTCTCAAAAAGGGTTTCTTCACCCGGGGAAGTTAATTAAATACCATTTGGAGGCATTTAATGTTCAAGCAAAAACGGCTGATTTTCGACAAAAGAGATAACACCCCCCCATTACGTCATGCTTCAGAAATGTGGAAAATGGTCCGTTTTCAAATGATTTATTTTTAAACCTCAGTTCACATTTGTAGGTGGATCATCAGTGTTAGAGCTAAAATTAGCATGTTTAAAGTGATTTTCATGCTTCCAGGGGCTCGGAAAGTGAATTAAATACTATTTGGAGGCATTTAATGTTCAAGCAAAAACAGCTGATTTTTGACAAAAGAGATAACACCCCCCCATTACGTCATGCTTCAGAAATGTGGAAAATGGTCCGTTTTCAAATGTTTTATTTTTGAACGTCAGTTCACATTTGTAGGTGGATCATCAGTGTTAGAGCTAAAATTAGCATGTTTAAAGTGATTTTCATGCTTCCAGGGGCTCGGGAAGTGAATTAAATACTATTCGGAGGCATTTAATGTTCAAGCAAAAACGGCTGATTTTCGGCAAAAGAGATAACACCCCCCCCATTACGTCATGCTTCAGAAATGTGGAAAATGGTCCGTTTTCAAATGATTTATTTTTGAACGTCAGTTCACATTTGTAGGTGGATCATCAGTGTTAGAGCTAAAATTAGCATGTTTAAAGTGATTTTCATGCTTCCAGGGGCTCGGGAAGTGAATTGAATACTATTTGGAGGCATTTAATGTTCAATCAAAAACAGCTGATTTTCGACAAAAGAGATAACACCCCCCCATTACGTCATGCTTCAGAAATGTGGAAAATGGTCCGTTTTCAAATGTTTTATTTTTGAAAGTCAGTTCACATTTGTAGGTGGATTATCAGTGTTAGAGCTAAAATTAGCATGTTTAAAGTGATTTTCATGCTTCCAGGGGCTCGGGAAGTGAATTAAATACTATTTGGAGGCATTTAATGTTCAAGCAAAAACGGCTGATTTTTGGCAAAAGAGATAACACCCCCCCCATTACGTCATGCTTCAGAAATGTGGAAAATGGTCCGTTTTCAAATGATTTATTTTTAAACGTCAGTTCACATTTGTAGGTGGATCATCAGTGTTAGAGCTAAAATTAGCATGTTTAAAGAGATTTTCATGCTTCCAGGGGCCGGGAAAGTGAATTAAATACTATTTGGAGGCATTTCATGTTCAAGCAAAAACAGCTGATTTTTGACAAAAGAGATAACACCCCCCCATTATGTCATGCTTCAGAAATGTCGAAAATGGTCCGTTTTCAAATGTTTTAATTTTGAATGTCAGTTCACATTTGTAGGTGGATCATCAGTGTTAGAGTTAAAATTAGCATGTTTAAAGTGATTTTCATGCTTCCAGGGGCCCTAAACACAAGATTTATGGAATGGTTAAAAGTGCATGAAAATGGCCAATTTACTCACTCTGAGTTCTCAAAAAGGGTTTCTTCACCCCGGGAAGTTAATTAAATACCATTTGGAGGCATTTAATGTTCAAGCAAAAACGGCTGATTTTCAACAAAAGAGATAACACCCCCCATTACGTCATGCTTCAGAAATGTGGAAAATGGTCTGTTTTCAAATGTTTTATTTTTGAACATCAGTTCACATTTGTAGGTGGATCATCAGTGTTAGAGCTAAAATTAGCATGTTTAAAGTGATTTTCATGCTTCCAGGGGCTTGGGAAGTGAATTAAATACTATTTGGAGGCATTTAATGTTCAAGCAAAAACGGCTGATTTTCTGCAAAAGAGATAACACCCCCCCCATTACGTCATGCTTCAGAAACGAGGAAAATGGTCCGTTTTCAAATGTTTTATTTTTGAACGTCAGTTCACATTTGTAGGTGGATCATCAGTGTTAGAGCTAAAATTAGCATGTTTAAAGTGATTTTCATGCTTCCAGGGGCTCGGGAAGTGAATTAAATACTATTTGGAGGCATTTAATGTTCAAGCAAAAACGGCTGATTTTCGACAAAAGAGATAACACCCCCCCATTACGTCATGCTTCAGAAATGTGGAAAATGGTCCGTTTTCAAATGTTTTATTTTTGAACGTCAGTTCACATTTGTAGGTGGAGCATCAGTGTTAGAGCTAAAATTAGCATGTTTAAAGTGATTTTCATGCTTCCAGGGGCTCGGGAAGTGAATTAAATACTATTTGGAGGCATTTAATGTTCAAGCAAAAACGGCTGATTTTCGACAAAAGAGATAACACCCCCCCATTACGTCATGCTTCAGAAATGTGGAAAATGGTCCGTTTTCAAATGTTTTATTTTTGAATGTCAGTTCACATTTGTAGGTCGATCATCAGTGTTAGAGCTAACATTAGCATGTTTAAAGTGATTTTCATGCTTCCAGGGGCCCTATACACAAGATTTATGGAATGGTTAAAAGTGCATGAAAATGGCCAATTTACTCACTCTGAGTTCTCAAAAAGGGTTTCTTCACCCCGGGAAGTTAATTAAATACCATTTGGAGGCATTTAATGTTCAAGCAAAAACGGCTGATTTTCGACAAAAGAGATAACACCCCCCCATTACGTCATGCTTCAGAAATGTGGAAAATGGTCCGTTTTCAAATGTTTTATTTTTGAACGTCAGTTCACATTTGTAGGTGGATCATCAGTGTTAGAGCTAAAATTAGCATGTTTAAAGTGATTTTCATGCTTCCAGGGGCTCGGGAAGTGAATTAAATACTATTCGGAGGCATTTAATGTTCAAGCAAAAACGGCTGATTTTCGGCAAAAGAGATAACACCCCCCCCATTACGTCATGCTTCAGAAATGTGGAAAATGGTCCGTTTTCAAATGATTTATTTTTGAACGTCAGTTCACATTTGTAGGTGGATCATCAGTGTTAGAGCTAAAATTAGCATGTTTAAAGTGATTTTCATGCTTCCAGGGGCTCGGGAAGTGAATTGAATACTATTTGGAGGCATTTAATGTTCAATCAAAAACAGCTGATTTTCGACAAAAGAGATAACACCCCCCCATTACGTCATGCTTCAGAAATGTGGAAAATGGTCCGTTTTCAAATGTTTTATTTTTGAACGTCAGTTCACATTTGTAGGTGGATCATCAGTGTTAGAGCTAAAATTAGCATGTTTAAAGTGATTTTCATGCTTCCAGGGGCTCGGAAAGTGAATTAAATACTATTTGGAGGCATTTAATGTTCAAGCAAAAACAGCTGATTTTTGACAAAAGAGATAACACCCCCCCATTATGTCATGCTTCAGAAATGTCGAAAATGGTCCGTTTTCAAATGTTTTAATTTTGAATGTCAGTTCAAATTTGTAGGTGGATCATCAGTGTTAGAGTTAAAATTAGCATGTTTAAAGTGATTTTCATGCTTCCAGGGGCCCTAAACACAAGATTAATGGAATGGTTAAAAGTGCATGAAAATGGCCAATTTACTCACTCTGAGTTCTCAAAAAGGGTTTCTTCACCCCGGGAAATTAATTAAATACCATTTGGAGGCATTTAATGTTCAAGCAAAAACGGCTGATTTTCGACAAAAGAGATAACACCCCCCCCATTACGTCATGCTTCAGAAATGTGGAAAATGGTCCGTTTTCAAATGTTTTATTTTTGAACGTCAGTTCACATTTGTAGGTGGATCATCAGTGTTAGAGCTAAAATTAGCATGTTTAAAGTGATTTTCATGCTTCCAGGGGCTCTGGAAGTGAATTAAATACTATTTGGAGGCATTTAATGATCAAGCAAAAACGGCTGATTTTCGACAAAAGAGATAACACCCCCCCATTACGTCATGCTTCAGAAACGTGGAAAATGGTCCGTTTTCAAATGTTTTATTTTTGAACGTCAGTTCACATTTGTAGGTGGATCATCAGTGTTAGAGCTAAAATTAGCATGTTTAAAGTGATTTTCATGCTTCCAGGGGCTCAGGAAGTAAATTAAATACTATTTGGAGGCATTTAATGTTCAAGCAAAAACGGCTGATTTTCGACAAAAGAGATAACACCCCCCATTACGTCATGCTTCAGAAATGTGGAAAATGGTCCGTTTTCAAATGTTTTATTTTTGAACGTCAGTTCACATTTGTAGGTGGATCATCAGTGTTAGAGCTAAAATTAGCATGTTTAAAGTGATTTTCATGCTTCCAGGGGCTCGGGAAGTGAATTAAATACTATTTGGAGGCATTTAATGTTCAAGCAAAAACGGCTGATTTTCGACAAAAGAGATAACACCCCCCCATTACGTCATGCTTCAGAAATGTGGAAAATGGTCCGTTTTCAAATGTTTTATTTTTGAATGTCAGTTCACATTTGTAGGTCGATCATCAGTGTTAGAGCTAACATTAGCATGTTTAAAGTGATTTTCATGCTTCCAGGGGCCCTATACACAAGATTTATGGAATGGTTAAAAGTGCATGAAAATGGCCAATTTACTCACTCTGAGTTCTCAAAAAGGGTTTCTTCACCCCAGGAAGTTAATTAAATACCATTTGGAGGCATTTAATGTTCAAGCAAAAACGGCTGATTTTCGACAAAAGAGATAACACCCCCCCATTACGTCATGCTTCAGAAATGTGGAAAATGGTCCGTTTTCAAATGTTTTATTTTTGAACGTCAGTTCACATTTGTAGGTGGATCATCAGTGTTAGAGCTAAAATTAGCATGTTTAAAGTGATTTTCATGCTTCCAGGGGCTCGGGAAGTGAATTAAATACTATTTGGAGGCATTTAATGTTCAAGCAAAAACGGCTGATTTTTGGCAAAAGAGATAACACCCCCCCATTACGTCATGCTTCAGAAATGTGGAAAATGGTCCGTTTTCAAATGATTTATTTTTAAACCTCAGTTCACATTTGTAGGTGGATCATCAGTGTTAGAGCTAAAATTAGCATGTTTAAAGTGATTTTCATGCTTCCAGGGGCTCGGAAAGTGAATTAAATACTATTTGGAGGCATTTAATGTTCAAGCAAAAACAGCTGATTTTTGACAAAAGAGATAACACCCCCCCATTATGTCATGCTTCAGAAATGTCGAAAATGGTCCGTTTTCAAATGTTTTAATTTTGAATGTCAGTTCACATTTGTAGGTGGATCATCAGTGTTAGAGTTAAAATTAGCATGTTTAAAGTGATTTTCATGCTTCCAGGGGCCCTAAACACAAGATTTATGGAATGGTTAAAAGTGCATGAAAATGGCCAATTTACTCACTCTGAGTTCTCAAAAAGGGTTTCTTCACCCCGGGAAGTTAATTAAATACCATTTGGAGGCATTTAATGTTCAAGCAAAAACGGCTGATTTTCAACAAAAGAGATAACACCCCCCCATTACGTCATGCTTCAGAAATGTGGAAAATGGTCCGTTTTCAAATGTTTTATTTTTGAACATCAGTTCACATTTGTAGGTGGATCATCAGTGTTAGAGCTAAAATTAGCATGTTTAAAGTGATTTTCATGCTTCCAGGGGCTCGGGAAGTGAATTAAATACTATTTGGAGGCATTTAATGTTCAAGCAAAAACGGCTGATTTTCTGCAAAAGAGATAACACCCCCCCATTACGTCATGCTTCAGAAACGTGGAAAATGGTCAGTTTTCAAATGTTTTATTTTTGAACGTCAGTTCACATTTGTAGGTGGATCATCAGTGTTAGAGCTAAAATTAGCATGTTTAAAGTGATTTTCATGCTTCCAGGGGCTCGGGAAGTGAATTAAATACTATTTGGAGGCATTTAATGTTCAAGCAAAAACAGCTGATTTTCGACAAAAGAGATAACACCCCCCCATTACGTCATGCTTCAGAAATGTGGAAAATGGTCCGTTTTCAAATGTATAATTTTTGAATGTCAGTTCACATTTGTAGGTCGATCATCAATGTTAGAGCTAACATTAGCATGTTTAAAGTGATTTTCATGCTTCCAGGGGCCCTATACACAAGATTTATGGAATGGTTAAAAGTGCATGAAAATGGCCAATTTACTCACTCTGAGTTCTCAAAAAGGGTTTCTTCACCCCGGGAAGTTAATTAAATACCATTTGGAGGCATTTAATGTTCAAGCAAAAACGGCTGATTTTCGACAAAAGAGATAACACCCCCCCATTACGTCATGCTTCAGAAATGTGGAAAATGGTCCGTTTTCAAATGTTTTATTTTTGAACGTCAGTTCACATTTGTAGGTGGATCATCAGTGTTAGAGCTAAAATTAGCATGTTTAAAGTGATTTTCATGCTTCCAGGGGCTCGGGAAGTGAATTAAATACTATTTGGAGGCATTTAATGTTCAAGCAAAAACGGCTGATTTTCGGCAAAAGAGATAACACCCCCCCCATTACGTCATGCTTCAGAAATGTGGAAAATGGTCCGTTTTCAAATGATTTATTTTTGAACGTCAGTTCACATTTGTAGGTGGATCATCAGTGTTAGAGCTAAAATTAGCATGTTTAAAGTGATTTTCATGCTTCCAGGGGCTCGGGAAGTGAATTGAATACTATTTGGAGGCATGTAATGTTCAATCAAAAACAGCTGATTTTCGACAAAAGAGATAACACCCCCCCATTACGTCATGCTTCAGAAATGTGGAAAATGGTCCGTTTTCAAATGTTTTATTTTTGAACGTCAGTTCACATTTGTAGGTGGATCATCAGTGTTAGAGCTAAAATTAGCATGTTTAAAGTGATTTTCATGCTTCCAGGGGCTCGGAAAGTGAATTAAATACTATTTGGAGGCATTTAATGTTCAAGCAAAAACAGCTGATTTTTGACAAAAGAGATAACACCCCCCCATTATGTCATGCTTCAGAAATGTCGAAAATGGTCCGTTTTCAAATGTTTTAATTTTGAATGTCAGTTCAAATTTGTAGGTGGATCATCAGTGTTAGAGTTAAAATTAGCATGTTTAAAGTGATTTTCATGCTTCCAGGGGCCCTAAACACAAGATTTATGGAATGGTTAAAAGTGCATGAAAATGGCCAATTTACTCACTCTGAGTTCTCAAAAAGTGTTTCTTCACCCCGGGAAGTTAATTAAATACCATTTGGAGGCATTTAATGTTCAAGCAAAAACGGCTGATTTTCGACAAAAGAGATAACACCCCCCCATTACGTCATGCTTCAGAAATGTGGAAAATGGTCCGTTTTCAAATGTTTTATTTTTGAACGTCAGTTCACATTTGTAGGTGGATCATCAGTGTTAGAGCTAAAATTAGCATGTTTAAAGTGATTTTCATGCTTCCAGGGGCTCGGGAAGTGAATTAAATACTATTTGGAGGCATTTAATGTTCAAGCAAAAACAACTGATTTTCTGCAAAAGAAATAACACCCCCCCATTACGTCATGCTTCAGAAATGTGGAAAATGGTCCGTTTTCAAATGATTTATTTTTGAACGTCAGTTCACATTTGTAGGTGGATAATCAGTGTTAGAGCTAAAATTAGCATGTTTAAAGTAATTTTCATGCTTCCAGGGGCTCGGGAATTGAATTAAATACTATTTGGAGGCATTTAATGTTCAATCAAAAACAGCTGATTTTCGACAAAAGAGATAACACCCCCCCATTACGTCATGCTTCAGAAATGTGGAAAATGGTCCGTTTTCAAATGTTTTATTTTTGAACGTCAGTTCACATTTGTAGGTGGATCATCAGTGTTAGAGCTAAAATTAGCATGTTTAAAGTGATTTTCATGCTTCCAGGGGCTCGGGAAGTGAATTAAATACTATTTAGAGGCATTTAATGTTCAAGCAAAAACGGCTGATTTTCGACAAAAGAGATAACACCCCCCCATTACGTCATGCTTCAGAAATGTGGAAAATGGTCCGTTTTCAAATGTTTTATTTTTGAACGTCAGTTCACATTTGTAGGTGGATCATCAGTGTTAGAGCTAAAATTAGCATGTTTAAAGTGATTTTCAGGCTTCCAGGGGCTCGGGAAGTGAATTAAATACTATTTGGAGGCATTTAATGTTCAAGCAAAAACAGCTGATTTTCGACAAAAGAGATAACACCCCCCATTACGTCATGCTTCAGAAATGTGGAAAAGGGTCCGTTTTCAAATGTTTTATTTTTGAACGTCAGTTCACATTTGTAGGTGGATCATCAGTGTTAGAGCTAAAATTAGCATGTTTAAAGTGATTTTCATGCTTCCAGGGGCCCTAAACACAAGATTTATGGAATGGTTAAAAGTGCATGAAAATGGCCAATTTACTCACTCTGAGTTCTCAAAAAGGGTTTCTTCACCCCGGGAAGTTAATTAAATACCATTTGGAGGCATTTAATGTTCGAGCAAAAACGGCTGATTTTCGACAAAAGAGATAACACCCCCCCATTACGTCATGCTTCAGAAATGTGGAAAATGGTCAGTTTTCAAATGTTTTATTTTTGAACGTCAGTTCACATTTGTAGGTGGATCATCAGTGTTAGAGCTAAAATTAGCATGTTTAAAGTGATTTTCATTCTTCCAGGGGCTCGGGAAGTGAATTAAATACTATTTGGAGGCATTTAATGTTCAAGCAAAAATGGCTGATTTTCGACAAAAGAGATAACACCCCCCATTAAGTCATGCATCAGAAATGTGGAAAATGGTCCGTTTTCAAATGTTTTATTTTTGAACGTCAGTTCACATTTGTAGGTGGATCATCAGTGTTAGAGCTAAAATTAGCATGTTTAAAGTGATTTTCATGCTTCCAGGGGCTCGGGAAGTGAATTAAATACTATTTGGAGGCATTTAATGTTCAAGCAAAAACAGCTGATTTTCGACAAAAGAGATAACACCCCCCCATTACGTCATGCTTCAGAAATGTGGAAAATGGTCCGTTTTCAAATGTTTTATTTTTGAATGTCAGTTCACATTTGTAGGTCGATCATCAGTGTTAGAGCTAACATTAGCATGTTTAAAGTGATTTTCATGCTTCCAGGGGCCCTATACACAAGATTTATGGAATGGTTAAAAGTGCATGAAAATGGCCAATTTACTCACTCTGAGTTCTCAAAAAGGGTTTCTTCACCCCGGGAAGTTAATTAAATACCATTTGGAGGCATTTAATGTTCAAGCAAAAATGGCTGATTTTCGACAAAAGAGATAACACCCCCCCATTACGTCATGCTTCAGAAATGTGGAAAATGGTCCGTTTTCAAATGTTTTATTTTTGTACGTCAGTTCACACTTGTAGGTGGATCATCAGTGTTAGAGCTAAAATTAGCATGTTTAAAGTGATTTTCATGCTTCCAGGGGCTCGGGAAGTGAATTAAATACTATTTGGAGGCATTTAATGTTCAAGCAAAAACGGCTGATTTTCGGCAAAAGAGATAACACCCCCCCATTACGTCATGCTTCAGAAATGTGGAAAATGGTCCGTTTTCAAATGATTTATTTTTGAGCGTCAGTTCACATTTGTAGGTGGATCATCAGTGTTAGAGCTAAAATTAGCATGTTTAAAGTGATTTTCATGCTTCCAGGGGCTCGGGAAGTGAATTGAATACTATTTGGAGGCATTTAATGTTCAATCAAAAACAGCTGATTTTCGACAAAATAGATAACACCCCCCCATTACGTCATGCTTCAGAAATGTGGAAAATGGTCCGTTTTCAAATGTTTTATTTTTGAACGTCAGTTCACATTTGTAGGTGGATCATCAGTGTTAGAGCTAAAATTAGCATGTTTAAAGTGATTTTCATGCTTCCAGGGGCTCGGAAAGTGAATTAAATACTATTTGGAGGCATTTAATGTTCAAGCAAAAACAGCTGATTTTTGACAAAAGAGATAACACCCCCCCATTATGTCATGCTTCAGAAATGTCGAAAATGGTCCGTTTTCAAATGTTTTAATTTTGAATGTCAGTTCAAATTTGTAGGTGGATCATCAGTGTTAGAGTTAAAATTAGCATGTTTAAAGTGATTTTCATGCTTCCAGGGGCCCTAAACACAAGATTTATGGAATGGTTAAAAGTGCATGAAAATGGCCAATTTACTCACTCTGAGTTCTCAAAAAGGGTTTCTTCACCCCAGGAAGTTAATTAAATACCATTTGGAGGCATTTAATGTTCAAGCAAAAACGGCTGATTTTCGACAAAAGAGATAACACCCCCCCATTACGTCATGCTTCAGAAATGTGGAAAATGGTCCGTTTTCAAATGTTTTATTTTTGAACGTCAGTTCACATTTGTAGGTGGATCATCAGTGTTAGAGCTAAAATGAGCATGTTTAAAGTGATTTTCATGCTTCCAGGGGCTCGGGAAGTGAATTAAATACTATTTGGAGGCATTTAATGTTCAAGCAAAAACGACTGATTTTCTGCAAAAGAGATAACACCCCCCCCATTACGTCATGCTTCAGAAATGTGGAAAATGGTCCATTTTCAAATGATTTATTTTTGAACGTCAGTTCACATTTGTAGGTGGATAATCAGTGTTAGAGCTAAAATTAGCATGTTTAAAGTAATTTTCATGCTTCCAGGGACTCGGGAATTGAATTAAATACTATTTGGAGGCATTTAATGTTCAATCAAAAACAGCTGATTTTCGACAAAAGAGATAACACCCCCCCATTACGTCATGCTTCAGAAATGTGGAAAATGGTCCGTTTTCAAATGTTTTACTTTTGAACGTCAGTTCACATTTGTAGGTGGATCATCAGTGTTAGAGCTAAAATTAGCATGTTTAAAGTGATTTTCATGCTTCCAGGGGCTCGGGAAGTGAATTAAATACTATTTAGAGGCATTTAATGTTCAAGCAAAAACAGCTGATTTTCGACAAAAGAGATAACACCCCCATTACGTCATGCTTCAGAAATGTGGGAAAGGGTCCGTTTTCAAATGTTTTATTTTTGAACGTCAGTTCACATTTGTAGGTGGATCATCAGTGTTAGAGCTAAAATTAGCATGTTTAAAGTGATTTTCATGCTTCCAGGGGCCCTAAACACAAGATTTATGGAATGGTTAAAAGTGCATGAAAATGGCCAATTTACTCACTCTGAGTTCTCAAAAAGGGTTTCTTCACCCCGGGAAGTTAATTAAATACCATTTGGAGGCATTTAATGTTCGAGCAAAAACGGCTGATTTTCGACAAAAGAGATAACACCCCCCCATTACGTCATGCTTCAGAAATGTGGAAAATGGTCCGTTTTCAAATGTTTTATTTTTGAACGTCAGTTCACATTTGTAGGTGGATCATCAGTGTTAGAGCTAAAATTAGCATGTTTAAAGTGATTTTCATGCTTCCAGGGGCTCGGGAAGTGAATTAAATACTATTTGGAGGCATTTAATGTTCAAGCAAAAACGGCTGATTTTCGACAAAAGAGATAACACCCCCCCCATTACGTCATGCTTCAGAAATGTGGAAAACGGTCCGTTTTCAAATGTTTTATTTTTGAACGTCAGTTCACATTTGTAGGTGGATCATCAGTGTTAGAGCTAAAATTAGCATGTTTAAAGTGATTTTCATGCTTCCAGGGGCCCTATACACATGATTTATGGAATGGTTAAAAGTGCATGAAATTGGCCAATTTACTCACTCTGAGTTCTCAAAAGGGGTTTATTCACCCCGGGAAGATAATTAAATACCATTTGGAGGCATTTAATGTTCAAGCAAAAACGGCTGATTTTCGACAAAAGAGATAACACCCCCCCATTACGTCATGCTTCAGAAATGTGGAAAATGGTCTGTTTTCAAATGTTTTATTTTTGAACGTCAGTTCACATTTGTAGGTGGATCATCAGTGTTAGAGCTAAAAATTAGCATGTTTAAAGTGATTTTCATGCTTCCAGGGGCTCAGGAAGTGAATTAAATACTATTTGGAGGCATTTAATGTTCAAGCAAAAACGGCTGATTTTCGACAAAAGAGATAACACCCCCCCATTACGTCATGCTTCAGAAATGTGGAAAATGGTCCGTTTTCAAATGATTTATTTTTGAACGTCAGTTCACATTTGTAGGTGGATCATCAGTGTTAGAGCTAAAATTATCATGTTTAAAGTGATTTTCATGCTTCCAGGGGCTCGGGAAGTGAATTAAATACTATTTGGAGGCATTTAATGTTCAAGCAAAAACGGCTGATTTTCGACAAAAGAGATAACACCCCCCCATTACGTCATGCTTCAGAAATGTGGAAAATGGTCCGTTTTCAAATGTTTTATTTTTGGACGTCAGTTCACATTTGTAGGTGGATCATCAGTGTTAGAGCTAAAATTAGCATTTTTAAAGTGATTTTCATGCTTCCAGGGGCCCTAAACACAAGATTTATGGAATGGTTAAAAGTGCATGAAAATGGCCAATTTACTCACTCTGAGTTCTCAAAAAGGGTTTCTTCACCCCGGGAAGTTAATTAAATACCATTTGGAGGCATTTAATGTTCGAGCAAAAACGGCTGATTTTCGACAAAAGAGATAACACCCCCCCATTACGTCATGCTTCAGAAATGTGGAAAATGGTCCGTTTTCAAATGTTTTATTTTTGAACGTCAGTTCACATTTGTAGGTGGATCATCAGTTGTAAAGCTAAAATCAGCATGTTTAAAGTGATTTTCATGCTTCCAGGGGCTCGGGAAGTGAATTAAATACTATTTGGAGGCATTTAATGTTCAAGCAAAAACGGCTGATTTTCGACAAAAGAGATAACACCCCCCCATTACGTCATGCTTCAGAAATGTGGAAAACGGTCCGTTTTCAAATGTTTTATTTTTGAACGTCAGTTCACATTTGTAGGTGAATCATCAGTGTTAGAGCTAAAATTAGCATGTTTAAAGTGATTTTCATGCTTCCAGGGGCTTGGGAAGTGAATTAAATACTATTTGGAGGCATTTAATGTTCAAGCAAAAACGGCTGATTTTCGACAAAAGAGATAACACCCCCCCATTACGTCATGCTTCAGAAATGTGGAAAATGGTCCGTTTTCAAATGTTTTATTTTTGAACGTCAGTTCACATTTGTAGGTGGATCATCAGTGTTAGAGCTAAAATTAGTATTTTTAAAGTGATTTTCATGCTTCCAGGGGCCCTAAACACAAGATTTATGGAATGGTTAAAAGTGCATGAAAATGGCCAATTTACTCACTCTGAGTTCTCAAAAAGGGTTTCTTCACCCCGGGAAGTTAATTAAATACTATTTGGAGGCATTTAATGTTCGAGCAAAAACGGCTGATTTTTCTCAAAAGAGATAACACCCCCCCATTACGTCATGCTTCAGAAATGTGGAAAATGGTCCGTTTTCAAATGTTTTATTTTTTAACGTCAGTTCACATTTGTAGGTGGATCATCAGTTGTAAAGCTAAAATCAGCATGTTTAAAGTGATTTTCATGCTTCCAGGGGCTCGGGAAGTGAATTAAATACTATTTGGAGGCATTTAATGTTCAATCAAAAACAGCTGATTTTCGACAAAAGAGATAACACCCCCCCATTACGTCATGCTTCAGAAATGTGGAAAATGGTCCGTTTTCAAATGTTTTACTTTTGAACGTCAGTTCACATTTGTAGGTGGATCATCAGTGTTAGAGCTAAAATTAGCATGTTTAAAGTGATTTTCATGCTTCCAGGGGCTCGGGAAGTGAATTAAATACTATTTAGAGGCATTTAATGTTCAAGCAAAAACGGCTGATTTTCGACAAAAGAGATAACACCCCCCCATTACGTCATGCTTCAGAAATGTGGAAAATGGTCCGTTTTCAAATGTTTTATTTTTGAACGTCAGTTCACATTTGTAGGTGGATCATCAGTGTTAGAGCTAAAATGAGCATGTTTAAAGTGATTTTCAGGCTTCCAGGGGCTCGGGAAGTGAATTAAATACTATTTGGAGGCATTTAATGTTCAAGCAAAAACAGCTGATTTTCGACAAAAGAGATAACACCCCCATTACGTCATGCTTCAGAAATGTGGGAAAGGGTCCGTTTTCAAATGTTTTATTTTTGAACGTCAGTTCACATTTGTAGGTGGATCATCAGTGTTAGAGCTAAAATTAGCATGTTTAAAGTGATTTTCATGCTTCCAGGGGCCCTAAACACAAGATTTATGGAATGGTTAAAAGTGCATGAAAATGGCCAATTTACTCACTCTGAGTTCTCAAAAAGGGTTTCTTCACCCCGGGAAGTTAATTAAATACCATTTGGAGGCATTTAATGTTCGAGCAAAAACGGCTGATTTTCGACAAAAGAGATAACACCCCCCCATCACGTCATGCTTCAGAAATGTGGAAAATGGTCCGTTTTCAAATGTTTTATTTTTGAACGTCAGTTCACATTTGTAGGTGGATCATCAGTGTTAGAGCTAAAATTAGCATGTTTAAAGTGATTTTCATGCTTCCAGGGGCTCGGGAAGTGAATTAAATACTATTTGGAGGCATTTAATGTTCAAGCAAAAACGGCTGATTTTCGACAAAAGAGATAACACCCCCCCATTAAGTCATGCTTCAGAAATGTGGAAAATGGTCCGTTTTCAAATGTTTTATTTTTGAACGTCAGTTCACATTTGTAGGTGGATCATCAGTGTTAGAGCTAAAATTAGCATGTTTAAAGTGATTTTCATGCTTCCAGGGGCTCGGGAAGTGAATTAAATACTATTTGGAGGCATTTAATGTTCAAGCAAAAACGGCTGATTTTCGACAAAAGAGATAACACCCCCCCATTACGTCATGCTTCAGAAATGTGGAAAACGGTCCGTTTTCAAATGTTTTATTTTTGAACGTCAGTTCACATTTGTAGGTGGATCATCAGTGTTAGAGCTAAAATTAGCATGTTTAAAGTGATTTTCATGCTTCCAGGGGCCCTATACACATGATTTATGGAATGGTTAAAAGTGCATGAAAATGGCCAATTTACTCACTCTGAGTTCTCAAAAGGGGTTTATTCACCCCGGGAAGATAATTAAATACCATTTGGAGGCATTTAATGTTCAAGCAAAAACGGCTGATTTTCGACAAAAGAGATAACACCCCCCCATTACGTCATGCTTCAGAAATGTGGAAAATGGTCTGTTTTCAAATGTTTTATTTTTGAACGTCAGTTCACATTTGTAGGTGGATCATCAGTGTTAGAGCTAAAAATTAGCATGTTTAAAGTGATTTTCATGCTTCCAGGGGCTCAGGAAGTGAATTAAATACTATTTGGAGGCATTTAATGTTCAAGCAAAAACGGCTGATTTTCGACAAAAGAGATAACACCCCCCCATTACGTCATGCTTCAGAAATGTGGAAAATGGTCCGTTTTCAAATGATTTATTTTTGAACGTCAGTTCACATTTGTAGGTGGATCATCAGTGTTAGAGCTAAAATGATCATGTTTAAAGTGATTTTCATGCTTCCAGGGGCTCGGGAAGTGAATTAAATACTATTTGGAGGCATTTAATGTTCAAGCAAAAACGGCTGATTTTCGACAAAAGAGATAACACCCCCCCATTACGTCATGCTTCAAAAATGTGGAAAATGGTCCGTTTTCAAATGTTTTATTTTTGGACGTCAGTTCACATTTGTAGGTGGATCATCAGTGTTAGAGCTAAAATTAGCATTTTTAAAGTGATTTTCATGCTTCCAGGGGCCCTAAACACAAGATTTATGGAATGGTTAAAAGTGCATGAAAATGGCCAATTTACTCACTCTGAGTTCTCAAAAAGGGTTTCTTCACCCCGGGAAGTTAATTAAATACCATTTGGAGGCATTTAATGTTCGAGCAAAAACGGCTGATTTTCGACAAAAGAGATAACACCCCCCCATTACGTCATGCTTCAGAAATGTGGAAAATGGTCCGTTTTCAAATGTTTTATTTTTGAACGTCAGTTCACATTTGTAGGTGGATCATCAGTTGTAAAGCTAAAATCAGCATGTTTAAAGTGATTTTCATGCTTCCAGGGGCTCGGGAAGTGAATTAAATACTATTTGGAGGCATTTAATGTTCAAGCAAAAACGGCTGATTTTCGACAAAAGAGATAACACCCCCCCATTACGTCATGCTTCAGAAATGTGGAAAACGGTCCGTTTTCAAATGTTTTATTTTTGAACGTCAGTTCACATTTGTAGGTGAATCATCAGTGTTAGAGCTAAAATTAGCATGTTTAAAGTGATTTTCATGCTTCCAGGGGCTTGGGAAGTGAATTAAATACTATTTGGAGGCATTTAATGTTCAAGCAAAAACGGCTGATTTTCGACAATAGAGATAACACCCCCCCATTACGTCATGCTTCAGAAATGTGGAAAATGGTCCGTTTTCAAATGTTTTATTTTTGAACGTCAGTTCACATTTGTAGGTGGATCATCAGTGTTAGAGCTAAAATTAGTATTTTTAAAGTGATTTTCATGCTTCCAGGGGCCCTAAACACAAGATTTATGGAATGGTTAAAAGTGCATAAAAATGGCCAATTTACTCACTCTGAGTTCTCAAAAAGGGTTTCTTCACCCCGGGAAGTTAATTAAATACCATTTGGAGGCATTTAATGTTCGAGCAAAAACGGCTGATTTTTCTCAAAAGAGATAACACCCCCCCATTACGTCATGCTTCAGAAATGTGGAAAACGGTCCGTTTTCAAATGTTTTATTTTTGAACGTCAGTTCACATTTGTAGGTGAATCATCAGTGTTAGAGCTAAAATTAGCATGTTTAAAGTGATTTTCATGCTTCCAGGGGCTCGGGAAGTGAATTAAATACTATTTGGAGGCATTTAATGTTCAAGCAAAAACGGCTGATTTTCGACGAAAGAGATAACACCCCCCCATTACGTCATGCTTCAGAAATGTGGAAAACGGTCCGTTTTCAAATGTTTTATTTTTGAACGTCAGTTCACATTTGTAGGTGGATCATCAGTGTTAGAGCTAAAATTAGCATGTTTAAAGTGATTTTCATGCTTCCAGGGGCTCTGGAAGTGAATTAAATACTATTTGGAGGCATTTAATGATCAAGCAAAAACGGCTGATTTTCGACAAAAGAGATAACACCCCCCCATTACGTCATGCTTCAGAAACGTGGAAAATGGTCCGTTTTCAAATGTTTTATTTTTGAACGTCAGTTCACATTTGTAGGTGGATCATCAGTGTTAGAGCTAAAATTAGCATGTTTAAAGTGATTTTCATGCTTCCAGGGGCTCGGGAAGTAAATTAAATACTATTTGGAGGCATTTAATGTTCAAGCAAAAACGGCTGATTTTCGACAAAAGAGATAACACCCCCCCATTACGTCATGCTTCAGAAATGTGGAAAATGGTCCGTTTTCAAATGTTTTAATTTTGAATGTCAGATCACATTTGTAGGTGGATCATCAGTGTTAGAGTTAAAATTAGCATGTTTAAAGTGATTTTCATGCTTCCAGGGGCCCTAAACACAAGATTTATGGAATGGTTAAAAGTGCATGAAAATGGCCAATTTACTCACTCTGAGTTCTCAAAAAGGGTTTCTTCACCCCGGGAAGTTAATTAAATACCATTTGGAGGCATTTAATGTTCAAGCAAAAACGGCTGATTTTCGACAAAAGAGATAACACCCCCCCCATTACGTCATGCTTCAGAAATGTGGAAAATGGTCCGTTTTCAAATGTTTTATTTTTGAACGTCAGTTCACATTTGTAGGTGGATCATCAGTGTTAGAGCTAAAATTAGCATGTTTAAAGTGATTTTCATGCTTCCAGGGGCTCGGGAAGTGAATTAAATACTATTTGGAGGCATTTAATGTTCAAGCAAAAACGGCTGATTTTCTGCAAAAGAGATAACACCCCCCCCATTACGTCATGCTTCAGAAATGTGGAAAATGGTCCGTTTTCAAATGATTTATTTTTGAACGTCAGTTCACATTTGTAGGTGGATCATCAGTGTTAGAGCTAAAATTATCATGTTTAAAGTGATTTTCATGCTTCCAGGGGCTCGGGAAGTGAATTAAATACTATTTGGAGGCATTTAATGTTCAAGCAAAAACGGCTGATTTTCGACAAAAGAGATAACACCCCCCCATTACGTCATGCTTCAAAAATGTGGAAAATGGTCCGTTTTCAAATGTTTTATTTTTGGACGTCAGTTCACATTTGTAGGTGGATCATCAGTGTTAGAGCTAAAATTAGCATTTTTAAAGTGATTTTCATGCTTCCAGGGGCCCTAAACACAAGATTTATGGAATAGTTAAAAGTGCATGAAAATGGCCAATTTACTCACTCTGAGTTCTCAAAAAGGGTTTCTTCACCCCGGGAAGTTAATTAAATACCATTTGGAGGCATTTAATGTTCGAGCAAAAACGGCTGATTTTCGACAAAAGAGATAACACCCCCCCATTACGTCATGCTTCAGAAATGTGGAAAACGGTCCGTTTTCAAATGTTTTATTTTTGAACGTCAGTTCACATTTGTAGGTGAATCATCAGTGTTAGAGCTAAAATTAGCATGTTTAAAGTGATTTTCATGCTTCCAGGGGCTTGGGAAGTGAATTAAATACTATTTGGAGGCATTTAATGTTCAAGCAAAAACGGCTGATTTTCGACAATAGAGATAACACCCCCCCATTACGTCATGCTTCAGAAATGTGGAAAATGGTCCGTTTTCAAATGTTTTATTTTTGAACGTCAGTTCACATTTGTAGGTGGATCATCAGTGTTAGAGCTAAAATTAGTATTTTTAAAGTGATTTTCATGCTTCCAGGGGCCCTAAACACAAGATTTATGGAATGGTTAAAAGTGCATGAAAATGGCCAATTTACTCACTCTGAGTTCTCAAAAAGGGTTTCTTCACCCCGGGAAGTTAATTAAATACCATTTGGAGGCATTTAATGTTCGAGCAAAAACGGCTGATTTTTCTCAAAAGAGATAACACCCCCCCATTACGTCATGCTTCAGAAATGTGGAAAATGGTCCGTTTTCAAATGTTTTATTTTTTAACGTCAGTTCACATTTGTAGGTGGATCATCAGTTGTAAAGCTAAAATCAGCATGTTTAAAGTGATTTTCATGCTTCCAGGGGCTCGGGAAGTGAATTAAATACTATTTGGAGGCATTTAATGTTCAAGCAAAAACGGCTGATTTTCGACGAAAGAGATAACACCCCCCCATTACGTCATGCTTCAGAAATGTGGAAAACGGTCCGTTTTCAAATGTTTTATTTTTGAACGTCAGTTCACATTTGTAGGTGGATCATCAGTGTTAGAGCTAAAATTAGCATGTTTAAAGTGATTTTCATGCTTCCAGGGGCTCTGGAAGTGAATTAAATACTATTTGGAGGCATTTAATGATCAAGCAAAAACGGCTGATTTTCGACAAAAGAGATAACACCCCCCCATTACGTCATGCTTCAGAAACGTTGAAAATGGTCCGTTTTCAAATGTTTTATTTTTGAACGTCAGTTCACATTTGTAGGTGGATCATCAGTGTTAGAGCTAAAATTAGCATGTTTAAAGTGATTTTCATGCTTCCAGGGGCTCGGGAAGTAAATTAAATACTATTTGGAGGCATTTAATGTTCAAGCAAAAACGGCTGATTTTCGACAAAAGAGATAACACCCCCCCATTACGTCATGCTTCAGAAATGTGGAAAATGGTCCGTTTTCAAATGTTTTAATTTTGAATGTCAGTTCACATTTGTAGGTGGATCATCAGTGTTAGAGCTAAAATTAGCATGTTTAAAGTGATTTTCATGCTTCCAGGGGCCCTAAACACAAGATTTATGGAATGGTTAAAAGTGCATGAAAATGGCCAATTTACTCACTCTGAGTTCTCAAAAAGGGTTTCTTCACCCCGGGAAGTTAATTAAATACCATTTGGAGGCATTTAATGTTCGAGCAAAAACGGCTGATTTTCGACAAAAGAGATAACACCCCCCCATTACGTCATGCTTCAGAAATGTGGAAAATGGTCCGTTTTCAAATGTTTTATTTTTGAACGTCAGTTCACATTTGTAGGTGGATCATCAGTGTTAGAGCTAAAATTAGCATGTTTAAAGTGATTTTCATGCTTCCAGGGGCTCGGGAAGTGAATTAAATACTATTTGGAGGCATTTAATGTTCAAGCAAAAACGGCTGATTTTCGACAAAAGAGATAACACCCCCCCATTAAGTCATGCTTCAGAAATGTGGAAAATGGTCCGTTTTCAAATGTTTTATTTTTGAACGTCAGTTCACATTTGTAGGTGGATCATCAGTGTTAGAGCTAAAATTAGCATGTTTAAAGTGATTTTCATGCTTCCAGGGGCTCGGGAAGTGAATTAAATACTATTTGGAGGCATTTAATGTTCAAGCAAAAACGGCTGATTTTCGACAAAAGAGATAACACCCCCCCCATTACGTCATGCTTCAGAAATGTGGAAAACGGTCCGTTTTCAAATGTTTTATTTTTGAACGTCAGTTCACATTTGTAGGTGGATCATCAGTGTTAGAGCTAAAATTAGCATGTTTAAAGTGATTTTCATGCTTCCAGGGGCCCTATACACATGATTTATGGAATGGTTAAAAGTGCATGAAAATGGCCAATTTACTCACTCTGAGTTCTCAAAAGGGGTTTATTCACCCCGGGAAGATAATTAAATACCATTTGGAGGCATTTAATGTTCAAGCAAAAACGGCTGATTTTCGACAAAAGAGATAACACCCCCCCATTACGTCATGCTTCAGAAATGTGGAAAATGGTCTGTTTTCAAATGTTTTATTTTTGAACGTCAGTTCACATTTGTAGGTGGATCATCAGTGTTAGAGCTAAAAATTAGCATGTTTAAAGTGATTTTCATGCTTCCAGGGGCTTGGGAAGTGAATTAAATACTATTTGGAGGCATTTAATGTTCAAGCAAAAACGGCTGATTTTCGACAAAAGAGATAACACCCCCCCATTACGTCATGCTTCAGAAATGTGGAAAATGGTCCGTTTTCAAATGTTTTATTTTTGAACGTCAGTTCACATTTGTAGGTGGATCATCAGTGTTAGAGCTAAAATTAGCATTTTTAAAGTGATTTTCATGCTTCCAGGGGCCCTAAACACAAGATTTATGGAATGGTTAAAAGTGCATGAAAATCGCCAATTTACTCACTCTGAGTTCTCAAAAAGGGTTTCTTCACCCCGGGAAGTTAATTAAATACCATTTGGAGGCATTTAATGTTCGAGCAAAAACGGCTGATTTTTCTCAAAAGAGATAACACCCCCCCATTACGTCATGCTTCAGAAATGTGGAAAATGGTCCGTTTTCAAATGTTTTATTTTTTAACGTCAGTTCACATTTGTAGGTGGATCATCAGTTGTAAAGCTAAAATCAGCATGTTTAAAGTGATTTTCATGCTTCCAGGGGCTCGGGAAGTGAATTAAATACTATTTGGAGGCATTTAATGTTCAAGCAAAAACGGCTGATTTTCGACAAAAGAGATAACACCCCCCCATTACGTCATGCTTCAGAAACGTGGAAAATGGTCAGTTTTCAAATGTTTTAATTTTGAATGTCAGATCACATTTGTAGGTGGATCATCAGTGTTAGAGTTAAAATTAGCATGTTTAAAGTGATTTTCATGCTTCCAGGGGCCCTAAACACAAGATTTATGGAATGGTTAAAAGTGCATGAAAATGGCCAATTTACTCACTCTGAGTTCTCAAAAAGGGTTTCTTCACCCCGGGAAGTTAATTAAATACCATTTGGAGGCATTTAATGTTCAAGCAAAAACGGCTGATTTTCGACAAAAGAGATAACACCCCCCCATTACGTCATGCTTCAGAAATGTGGAAAATGGTCCGTTTTCAAATGTTTTATTTTTGAACGTCAGTTCACATTTGTAGGTGGATCATCAGTGTTAGAGCTAAAATTAGCATGTTTAAAGTGATTTTCATGCTTCCAGGGGCTCGGGAAGTGAATTAAATACTATTTGGAGGCATTTAATGTTCAAGCAAAAACGGCTGATTTTCTGCAAAAGAGATAACACCCCCCCCATTACGTCATGCTTCAGAAATGTGGAAAATGGTCCGTTTTCAAATGATTTATTTTTGAACGTCAGTTCACATTTGTAGGTGGATCATCAGTGTTAGAGCTAAAATTAGCATGTTTAAAGTAATTTTCATGCTTCCAGGGGCTCGGGAAGTAAATTAAATACTATTTGGAGGCATTTAATGTTCAAGCAAAAACGGCTGATTTTCGACAAAAGAGATAACACCCCCCCATTACGTCATGCTTCAGAAATGTGGAAAATGGTCCGTTTTCAAATGTTTTAATTTTGAATGTCAGATCACATTTGTAGGTGGATCATCAGTGTTAGAGTTAAAATTAGCATGTTTAAAGTGATTTTCATGCTTCCAGGGGCCCTAAACACAAGATTTATGGAATGGTTAAAAGTGCATGAAAATGGCCAATTTACTCACTCTGAGTTCTCAAAAAGGGTTTCTTCTCCCCGGGAAGTTAATTAAATACCATTTGGAGGCATTTAATGTTCAAGCAAAAACGGCTGATTTTCGACAAAAGAGATAACACCCCCCCCATTACGTCATGCTTCAGAAATGTGGAAAATGGTCCGTTTTCAAATGTTTTATTTTTGAACGTCAGTTCACATTTGTAGGTGGATCATCAGTGTTAGAGCTAAAATTAGCATGTTTAAAGTGATTTTCATGCTTCCAGGGGCTCGGGAAGTGAATTAAATACTATTTGGAGGCATTTAATGTTCAAGCAAAAACTGCTGATTTTCTGCAAAAGAGATAACACCACCCCCATTACGTCATGCTTCAGAAATGTGGAAAATGGTCCGTTTTCAAATGATTTATTTTTGAACGTCAGTTCACATTTGTAGGTGGATCATCAGTGTTAGAGCTAAAATTATCATGTTTAAAGTGATTTTCATGCTTCCAGGGGCTCGGGAAGTGAATTAAATACTATTTGGAGGCATTTAATGTTCAAGCAAAAACGGCTGATTTTCGACAAAAGAGATAACACCCCCCCATTACGTCATGCTTCAAAAATGTGGAAAATGGTCCGTTTTCAAATGTTTTATTTTTGGACGTCAGTTCACATTTGTAGGTGGATCATCAGTGTTAGAGCTAAAATTAGCATTTTTAAAGTGATTTTCATGCTTCCAGGGGCCCTAAACACAAGATTTATGGAATAGTTAAAAGTGCATGAAAATGGCCAATTTACTCACTCTGAGTTCTCAAAAAGGGTTTCTTCACCCCGGGAAGTTAATTAAATACCATTTGGAGGCATTTAATGTTCGAGCAAAAACGGCTGATTTTCGACAAAAGAGATAACACCCCCCCATTACGTCATGCTTCAGAAATGTGGAAAACGGTCCGTTTTCAAATGTTTTATTTTTGAACGTCAGTTCACATTTGTAGGTGAATCATCAGTGTTAGAGCTAAAATTAGCATGTTTAAAGTGATTTTCATGCTTCCAGGGGCTTGGGAAGTGAATTAAATACTATTTGGAGGCATTTAATGTTCAAGCAAAAACGGCTGATTTTCGACAATAGAGATAACACCCCCCCATTACGTCATGCTTCAGAAATGTGGAAAATGGTCCGTTTTCAAATGTTTTATTTTTGAACGTCAGTTCACATTTGTAGGTGGATCATCAGTGTTAGAGCTAAAATTAGTATTTTTAAAGTGATTTTCATGCTTCCAGGGGCCCTAAACACAAGATTTATGGAATGGTTAAAAGTGCATGAAAATGGCCAATTTACTCACTCTGAGTTCTCAAAAAGGGTTTCTTCACCCCGGGAAGTTAATTAAATACCATTTGGAGGCATTTAATGTTCGAGCAAAAACGGCTGATTTTTCTCAAAAGAGATAACACCCCCCCATTACGTCATGCTTCAGAAATGTGGAAAATGGTCCGTTTTCAAATGTTTTATTTTTTAACGTCAGTTCACATTTGTAGGTGGATCATCAGTTGTAAAGCTAAAATGAGCATGTTTAAAGTGATTTTCATGCTTCCAGGGGCTCGGGAAGTGAATTAAATACTATTTGGAGGCATTTAATGTTCAAGCAAAAACGGCTGATTTTCGACGAAAGAGATAACACCCCCCCATTACGTCATGCTTCAGAAATGTGGAAAACGGTCCGTTTTCAAATGTTTTATTTTTGAACGTCAGTTCACATTTGTAGGTGGATCATCAGTGTTAGAGCTAAAATTAGCATGTTTAAAGTGATTTTCATGCTTCCAGGGGCTCTGGAAGTGAATTAAATACTATTTGGAGGCATTTAATGATCAAGCAAAAACGGCTGATTTTCGACAAAAGAGATAACACCCCCCCATTACGTCATGCTTCAGAAACGTGGAAAATGGTCCGTTTTCAAATGTTTTATTTTTGAACGTCAGTTCACATTTGTAGGTGGATCATCAGTGTTAGAGCTAAAATTAGCATGTTTAAAGTGATTTTCATGCTTCCAGGGGCTCGGGAAGTAAATTAAATACTATTTGGAGGCATTTAATGTTCAAGCAAAAACGGCTGATTTTCGACAAAAGAGATAACACCCCCCCATTACGTCATGCTTCAGAAATGTGGAAAATGGTCCGTTTTCAAATGTTTTAATTTTGAATGTCAGTTCACATTTGTAGGTGGATCATCAGTGTTAGAGCTAAAATTAGCATGTTTAAAGTGATTTTCATGCTTCCAGGGGCCCTAAACACAAGATTTATGGAATGGTTAAAAGTGCATGAAAATGGCCAATTTACTCACTCTGAGTTCTCAAAAAGGGTTTCTTCACCCCGGGAAGTTAATTAAATACCATTTGGAGGCATTTAATGTTCGAGCAAAAACGGCTGATTTTCGACAAAAGAGATAACACCCCCCCATTACGTCATGCTTCAGAAATGTGGAAAATGGTCCGTTTTCAAATGTTTTATTTTTGAACGTCAGTTCACATTTGTAGGTGGATCATCAGTGTTAGAGCTAAAATTAGCATGTTTAAAGTGATTTTCATGCTTCCAGGGGCTCGGGAAGTGAATTAAATACTATTTGGAGGCATTTAATGTTCAAGCAAAAACGGCTGATTTTCGACAAAAGAGATAACACCCCCCCATTAAGTCATGCTTCAGAAATGTGGAAAATGGTCCGTTTTCAAATGTTTTATTTTTGAACGTCAGTTCACATTTGTAGGTGGATCATCAGTGTTAGAGCTAAAATTAGCATGTTTAAAGTGATTTTCATGCTTCCAGGGGCTCGGGAAGTGAATTAAATACTATTTGGAGGCATTTAATGTTCAAGCAAAAACGGCTGATTTTCGACAAAAGAGATAACACCCCCCCCATTACGTCATGCTTCAGAAATGTGGAAAACGGTCCGTTTTCAAATGTTTTATTTTTGAACGTCAGTTCACATTTGTAGGTGGATCATCAGTGTTAGAGCTAAAATTAGCATGTTTAAAGTGATTTTCATGCTTCCAGGGGCCCTATACACATGATTTATGGAATGGTTAAAAGTGCATGAAAATGGCCAATTTACTCACTCTGAGTTCTCAAAAGGGGTTTATTCACCCCGGGAAGATAATTAAATACCATTTGGAGGCATTTAATGTTCAAGCAAAAACGGCTGATTTTCGACAAAAGAGATAACACCCCCCCATTACGTCATGCTTCAGAAATGTGGAAAATGGTCTGTTTTCAAATGTTTTATTTTTGAACGTCAGTTCACATTTGTAGGTGGATCATCAGTGTTAGAGCTAAAAATTAGCATGTTTAAAGTGATTTTCATGCTTCCAGGGGCTTGGGAAGTGAATTAAATACTATTTGGAGGCATTTAATGTTCAAGCAAAAACGGCTGATTTTCGACAAAAGAGATAACACCCCCCCATTACGTCATGCTTCAGAAATGTGGAAAATGGTCCGTTTTCAAATGTTTTATTTTTGAACGTCAGTTCACATTTGTAGGTGGATCATCAGTGTTAGAGCTAAAATTAGCATGTTTAAAGTGATTTTCATGCTTCCAGGGGCTCGGGAAGTGAATTAAATACTATTTGGAGGCATTTAATGTTCAAGCAAAAACGGCTGATTTTCGACAAAAGAGATAACACCCCCCCATTAAGTCATGCTTCAGAAATGTGGAAAATGGTCCGTTTTCAAATGTTTTATTTTTGAACGTCAGTTCACATTTGTAGGTGGATCATCAGTGTTAGAGCTAAAATTAGCATGTTTAAAGTGATTTTCATGCTTCCAGGGGCTCGGGAAGTGAATTAAATACTATTTGGAGGCATTTAATGTTCAAGCAAAAACGGCTGATTTTCGACAAAAGAGATAACACCCCCCCCATTACGTCATGCTTCAGAAATGTGGAAAACGGTCCGTTTTCAAATGTTTTATTTTTGAACGTCAGTTCACATTTGTAGGTGGATCATCAGTGTTAGAGCTAAAATTAGCATGTTTAAAGTGATTTTCATGCTTCCAGGGGCCCTATACACATGATTTATGGAATGGTTAAAAGTGCATGAAAATGGCCAATTTACTCACTCTGAGTTCTCAAAAGGGGTTTATTCACCCCGGGAAGATAATTAAATACCATTTGGAGGCATTTAATGTTCAAGCAAAAACGGCTGATTTTCGACAAAAGAGATAACACCCCCCCATTACGTCATGCTTCAGAAATGTGGAAAATGGTCTGTTTTCAAATGTTTTATTTTTGAACGTCAGTTCACATTTGTAGGTGGATCATCAGTGTTAGAGCTAAAAATTAGCATGTTTAAAGTGATTTTCATGCTTCCAGGGGCTTGGGAAGTGAATTAAATACTATTTGGAGGCATTTAATGTTCAAGCAAAAACGGCTGATTTTCGACAAAAGAGATAACACCCCCCCATTACGTCATGCTTCAGAAATGTGGAAAATGGTCCGTTTTCAAATGTTTTATTTTTGAACGTCAGTTCACATTTGTAGGTGGATCATCAGTGTTAGAGCTAAAATTAGCATTTTTAAAGTGATTTTCATGCTTCCAGGGGCCCTAAACACAAGATTTATGGAATGGTTAAAAGTGCATGAAAATCGCCAATTTACTCACTCTGAGTTCTCAAAAAGGGTTTCTTCACCCCGGGAAGTTAATTAAATACCATTTGGAGGCATTTAATGTTCGAGCAAAAACGGCTGATTTTTCTCAAAAGAGATAACACCCCCCCATTACGTCATGCTTCAGAAATGTGGAAAATGGTCCGTTTTCAAATGTTTTATTTTTTAACGTCAGTTCACATTTGTAGGTGGATCATCAGTTGTAAAGCTAAAATCAGCATGTTTAAAGTGATTTTCATGCTTCCAGGGGCTCGGGAAGTGAATTAAATACTATTTGGAGGCATTTAATGTTCAAGCAAAAACGGCTGATTTTCGACAAAAGAGATAACACCCCCCCATTACGTCATGCTTCAGAAACGTGGAAAATGGTCAGTTTTCAAATGTTTTAATTTTGAATGTCAGATCACATTTGTAGGTGGATCATCAGTGTTAGAGTTAAAATTAGCATGTTTAAAGTGATTTTCATGCTTCCAGGGGCCCTAAACACAAGATTTATGGAATGGTTAAAAGTGCATGAAAATGGCCAATTTACTCACTCTGAGTTCTCAAAAAGGGTTTCTTCACCCCGGGAAGTTAATTAAATACCATTTGGAGGCATTTAATGTTCAAGCAAAAACGGCTGATTTTCGACAAAAGAGATAACACCCCCCCATTACGTCATGCTTCAGAAATGTGGAAAATGGTCCGTTTTCAAATGTTTTATTTTTGAACGTCAGTTCACATTTGTAGGTGGATCATCAGTGTTAGAGCTAAAATTAGCATGTTTAAAGTGATTTTCATGCTTCCAGGGGCTCGGGAAGTGAATTAAATACTATTTGGAGGCATTTAATGTTCAAGCAAAAACGGCTGATTTTCTGCAAAAGAGATAACACCCCCCCCATTACGTCATGCTTCAGAAATGTGGAAAATGGTCCGTTTTCAAATGATTTATTTTTGAACGTCAGTTCACATTTGTAGGTGGATCATCAGTGTTAGAGCTAAAATTAGCATGTTTAAAGTAATTTTCATGCTTCCAGGGGCTCGGGAAGTAAATTAAATACTATTTGGAGGCATTTAATGTTCAAGCAAAAACGGCTGATTTTCGACAAAAGAGATAACACCCCCCCATTACGTCATGCTTCAGAAATGTGGAAAATGGTCCGTTTTCAAATGTTTTAATTTTGAATGTCAGATCACATTTGTAGGTGGATCATCAGTGTTAGAGTTAAAATTAGCATGTTTAAAGTGATTTTCATGCTTCCAGGGGCCCTAAACACAAGATTTATGGAATGGTTAAAAGTGCATGAAAATGGCCAATTTACTCACTCTGAGTTCTCAAAAAGGGTTTCTTCTCCCCGGGAAGTTAATTAAATACCATTTGGAGGCATTTAATGTTCAAGCAAAAACGGCTGATTTTCGACAAAAGAGATAACACCCCCCCCATTACGTCATGCTTCAGAAATGTGGAAAATGGTCCGTTTTCAAATGTTTTATTTTTGAACGTCAGTTCACATTTGTAGGTGGATCATCAGTGTTAGAGCTAAAATTAGCATGTTTAAAGTGATTTTCATGCTTCCAGGGGCTCGGGAAGTGAATTAAATACTATTTGGAGGCATTTAATGTTCAAGCAAAAACTGCTGATTTTCTGCAAAAGAGATAACACCACCCCCATTACGTCATGCTTCAGAAATGTGGAAAATGGTCCGTTTTCAAATGATTTATTTTTGAACGTCAGTTCACATTTGTAGGTGGATCATCAGTGTTAGAGCTAAAATTATCATGTTTAAAGTGATTTTCATGCTTCCAGGGGCTCGGGAAGTGAATTAAATACTATTTGGAGGCATTTAATGTTCAAGCAAAAACGGCTGATTTTCGACAAAAGAGATAACACCCCCCCATTACGTCATGCTTCAAAAATGTGGAAAATGGTCCGTTTTCAAATGTTTTATTTTTGGACGTCAGTTCACATTTGTAGGTGGATCATCAGTGTTAGAGCTAAAATTAGCATTTTTAAAGTGATTTTCATGCTTCCAGGGGCCCTAAACACAAGATTTATGGAATAGTTAAAAGTGCATGAAAATGGCCAATTTACTCACTCTGAGTTCTCAAAAAGGGTTTCTTCACCCCGGGAAGTTAATTAAATACCATTTGGAGGCATTTAATGTTCGAGCAAAAACGGCTGATTTTCGACAAAAGAGATAACACCCCCCCATTACGTCATGCTTCAGAAATGTGGAAAACGGTCCGTTTTCAAATGTTTTATTTTTGAACGTCAGTTCACATTTGTAGGTGAATCATCAGTGTTAGAGCTAAAATTAGCATGTTTAAAGTGATTTTCATGCTTCCAGGGGCTTGGGAAGTGAATTAAATACTATTTGGAGGCATTTAATGTTCAAGCAAAAACGGCTGATTTTCGACAATAGAGATAACACCCCCCCATTACGTCATGCTTCAGAAATGTGGAAAATGGTCCGTTTTCAAATGTTTTATTTTTGAACGTCAGTTCACATTTGTAGGTGGATCATCAGTGTTAGAGCTAAAATTAGTATTTTTAAAGTGATTTTCATGCTTCCAGGGGCCCTAAACACAAGATTTATGGAATGGTTAAAAGTGCATGAAAATGGCCAATTTACTCACTCTGAGTTCTCAAAAAGGGTTTCTTCACCCCGGGAAGTTAATTAAATACCATTTGGAGGCATTTAATGTTCGAGCAAAAACGGCTGATTTTTCTCAAAAGAGATAACACCCCCCCATTACGTCATGCTTCAGAAATGTGGAAAATGGTCCGTTTTCAAATGTTTTATTTTTTAACGTCAGTTCACATTTGTAGGTGGATCATCAGTTGTAAAGCTAAAATGAGCATGTTTAAAGTGATTTTCATGCTTCCAGGGGCTCGGGAAGTGAATTAAATACTATTTGGAGGCATTTAATGTTCAAGCAAAAACGGCTGATTTTCGACGAAAGAGATAACACCCCCCCATTACGTCATGCTTCAGAAATGTGGAAAACGGTCCGTTTTCAAATGTTTTATTTTTGAACGTCAGTTCACATTTGTAGGTGGATCATCAGTGTTAGAGCTAAAATTAGCATGTTTAAAGTGATTTTCATGCTTCCAGGGGCTCTGGAAGTGAATTAAATACTATTTGGAGGCATTTAATGATCAAGCAAAAACGGCTGATTTTCGACAAAAGAGATAACACCCCCCCATTACGTCATGCTTCAGAAACGTGGAAAATGGTCCGTTTTCAAATGTTTTATTTTTGAACGTCAGTTCACATTTGTAGGTGGATCATCAGTGTTAGAGCTAAAATTAGCATGTTTAAAGTGATTTTCATGCTTCCAGGGGCTCGGGAAGTAAATTAAATACTATTTGGAGGCATTTAATGTTCAAGCAAAAACGGCTGATTTTCGACAAAAGAGATAACACCCCCCCATTACGTCATGCTTCAGAAATGTGGAAAATGGTCCGTTTTCAAATGTTTTAATTTTGAATGTCAGTTCACATTTGTAGGTGGATCATCAGTGTTAGAGCTAAAATTAGCATGTTTAAAGTGATTTTCATGCTTCCAGGGGCCCTAAACACAAGATTTATGGAATGGTTAAAAGTGCATGAAAATGGCCAATTTACTCACTCTGAGTTCTCAAAAAGGGTTTCTTCACCCCGGGAAGTTAATTAAATACCATTTGGAGGCATTTAATGTTCGAGCAAAAACGGCTGATTTTCGACAAAAGAGATAACACCCCCCCATTACGTCATGCTTCAGAAATGTGGAAAATGGTCCGTTTTCAAATGTTTTATTTTTGAACGTCAGTTCACATTTGTAGGTGGATCATCAGTGTTAGAGCTAAAATTAGCATGTTTAAAGTGATTTTCATGCTTCCAGGGGCTCGGGAAGTGAATTAAATACTATTTGGAGGCATTTAATGTTCAAGCAAAAACGGCTGATTTTCGACAAAAGAGATAACACCCCCCCATTAAGTCATGCTTCAGAAATGTGGAAAATGGTCCGTTTTCAAATGTTTTATTTTTGAACGTCAGTTCACATTTGTAGGTGGATCATCAGTGTTAGAGCTAAAATTAGCATGTTTAAAGTGATTTTCATGCTTCCAGGGGCTCGGGAAGTGAATTAAATACTATTTGGAGGCATTTAATGTTCAAGCAAAAACGGCTGATTTTCGACAAAAGAGATAACACCCCCCCCATTACGTCATGCTTCAGAAATGTGGAAAACGGTCCGTTTTCAAATGTTTTATTTTTGAACGTCAGTTCACATTTGTAGGTGGATCATCAGTGTTAGAGCTAAAATTAGCATGTTTAAAGTGATTTTCATGCTTCCAGGGGCCCTATACACATGATTTATGGAATGGTTAAAAGTGCATGAAAATGGCCAATTTACTCACTCTGAGTTCTCAAAAGGGGTTTATTCACCCCGGGAAGATAATTAAATACCATTTGGAGGCATTTAATGTTCAAGCAAAAACGGCTGATTTTCGACAAAAGAGATAACACCCCCCCATTACGTCATGCTTCAGAAATGTGGAAAATGGTCTGTTTTCAAATGTTTTATTTTTGAACGTCAGTTCACATTTGTAGGTGGATCATCAGTGTTAGAGCTAAAAATTAGCATGTTTAAAGTGATTTTCATGCTTCCAGGGGCTTGGGAAGTGAATTAAATACTATTTGGAGGCATTTAATGTTCAAGCAAAAACGGCTGATTTTCGACAAAAGAGATAACACCCCCCCATTACGTCATGCTTCAGAAATGTGGAAAATGGTCCGTTTTCAAATGTTTTATTTTTGGACGTCAGTTCACATTTGTAGGTGGATCATCAGTGTCAGAGCTAAAATTAGCATTTTTAAAGTGATTTTCATGCTTCCAGGGGCCCTAAACACAAGATTTATGGAATGGTTAAAAGTGCATGAAAATGGCCAATTTACTCACTCTGAGTTCTCAAAAAGGGTTTCTTCACCCCGGGAAGTTAATTAAATACCATTTGGAGGCATTTAATGTTCGAGCAAAAACGGCTGATTTTCGACAAAAGAGATAACACCCCCCCATTACGTCATGCTTCAGAAATGTGGAAAATGGTCCGTTTTCAAATGTTTTATTTTTGAACGTCAGTTCACATTTGTAGGTGGATCATCAGTTGTAAAGCTAAAATCAGCATGTTTAAAGTGATTTTCATGCTTCCAGGGGCTCGGGAAGTGAATTGAATACTATTTGGAGGCATTTAATGTTCAATCAAAAACAGCTGATTTTCGGCAAAAGAGATAACACCCCCCCCCATTACGTCATGCTTCAGAAATGTGGAAAATGGTCCGTTTTCAAATGATTTATTTTTGAACGTCAGTTCACATTTGTAGGTGGATCATCAGTGTTAGAGCTAAAATTAGCATGTTTAAAGTGATTTTCATGCTTCCAGGGGCTCGGGAAGTGAATTGAATACTATTTGGAGGCATTTAATGTTCAATCAAAAACAGCTGATTTTCGACAAAAGAGATAACACCCCCCCATTACGTCATGCTTCAGAAATGTGGAAAATGGTCCGTTTTCAAATGTTTTATTTTTGAACGTCAGTTCACATTTGTAGGTGGATCATCAGTGTTAGAGCTAAAATTAGCATGTTTAAAGTGATTTTCATGCTTCCAGGGGCTCGGAAAGTGAATTAAATACTATTTGGAGGCATTTAATGTTCAAGCAAAAACAGCTGATTTTTGACAAAAGAGATAACACCCCCCCATTATGTCATGCTTCAGAAATGTCGAAAATGGTCCGTTTTCAAATGTTTTAATTTTGAATGTCAGTTCAAATTTGTAGGTGGATCATCAGTGATAGAGTTAAAATTAGCATGTTTAAAGTGATTTTCATGCTTCCAGGGGCCCTAAACACAAGATTAATGGAATGGTTAAAAGTGCATGAAAATGGCCAATTTACTCACTCTGAGTTCTCAAAAAGGGTTTCTTCACCCCGGGAAATAAATTAAATACCATTTGGAGGCATTTAATGTTCAAGCAAAAACGGCTGATTTTCGACAAAAGAGATAACACCCCCCCCATTACGTCATGCTTCAGAAATGTGGAAAATGGTCCGTTTTCAAATGTTTTATTTTTGAACGTCAGTTCACATTTGTAGGTGGATCATCAGTGTTAGAGCTAAAATTAGCATGTTTAAAGTGATTTTCATGCTTCCAGGGGCTCTGGAAGTGAATTAAAAACTATTTGGAGGCATTTAATGATCAAGCAAAAACGGCTGATTTTCGACAAAAGAGATAACACCCCCCCATTACGTCATTCTTCAGAAACGTGGAAAATGGTCCGTTTTCAAATGTTTTATTTTTGAACGTCAGTTCACATTTGTAGGTGGATCATCAGTGTTAGAGCTAAAATTAGCATGTTTAAAGTGATTTTCATGCTTCCAGGGGCTCAGGAAGTAAATTAAATACTATTTGGAGGCATTTAATGTTCAAGCAAAAACGGCTGATTTTCGACAAAAGAGATAACACCCCCCATTACGTCATGCTTCAGAAATGTGGAAAATGGTCCGTTTTCAAATGTTTTATTTTTGAACGTCAGTTCACATTTGTAGGTGGATCATCAGTGTTAGAGCTAAAATTAGCATGTTTAAAGTGATTTTCATGCTTCCAGGGGCTCGGGAAGTGAATTAAATACTATTTGGAGGCATTTAATGTTCAAGCAAAAACGGCTGATTTTCGACAAAAGAGATAACACCCCCCCATTACGTCATGCTTCAGAAACGTGGAAAATGGTCCGTTTTCAAATGTTTTATTTTTGAATGTCAGTTCACATTTATAGGTCGATCATCAGTGTTAGAGCTAACATTAGCATGTTTAAAGTGATTTTCATGCTTCCAGGGGCCCTATACACAAGATTTATGGAATGGTTAAAAGTGCATGAAAATGGCCAATTTACTCACTCTGAGTTCTCAAAAAGGGTTTCTTCACCCCGGGAAGTTAATTAAATACCATTTGGAGGCATTTAATGTTCAAGCAAAAACGGCTGATTTTCGACAAAAGAGATAACACCCCCCCATTACGTCATGCTTCAGAAATGTGGAAAATGGTCCGTTTTCAAATGTTTTATTTTTGAACGTCAGTTCACATTTGTAGGTGGATCATCAGTGTTAGAGCTAAAATTAGCATGTTTAAAGTGATTTTCATGCTTCCAGGGGCTCGGGAAGTGAATTAAATACTATTTGGAGGCATTTAATGTTCAAGCAAAAACGGCTGATTTTTGGCAAAAGAGATAACACCCCCCCATTACGTCATGCTTCAGAAACGTGGAAAATGGTCCGTTTTCAAATGTTTTATTTTTGAACGTCAGTTCACATTTGTAGGTGGATCATCAGTGTTAGAGCTAAAATTAGCATGTTTAAAGTGATTTTCATGCTTCCAGGGGCTCGGGAAGTGAATTAAATACTATTTGGAGGCATTTAATGTTCAAGCAAAAACAGCTGATTTTCGACAAAATAGATAACACCCCCCCATTACGTCATGCTTCAGAAATGTGGAAAATGGTCCGTTTTCAAATGTATAATTTTTGAATGTCAGTTCACATTTGTAGGTCGATCATCAGTGTTAGAGCTAACATTAGCATGTTTAAAGTGATTTTCATGCTTCCAGGGGCTTGGGAAGTGAATTAAATACTATTTGGAGGCATTTAATGTTCAAGCAAAAACGGCTGATTTTCGACAAAAGAGATAACACCCCCCCATTACGTCATGCTTCAGAAATGTGGAAAATGGTCCGTTTTCAAATGTTTTATTTTTGAATGTCAGTTCACATTTGTAGGTCGATCATCAGTGTTAGAGCTAACATTAGCATGTTTAAAGTGATTTTCATGCTTCCAGGGGCCCTATACACAAGATTTATGGAATGGTTAAAAGTGCATGAAAATGGCCAATTTACTCACTCTGAGTTCTCAAAAAGGGTTTCTTCACCCCGGGAAGTTAATTAAATACCATTTGGAGGCATTTAATGTTCAAGCAAAAACGGCTGATTTTCGACAAAAGAGATAACACCCCCCCATTACGTCATGCTTCAGAAATGTGGAAAATGGTCCGTTTTCAAATGTTTTATTTTTGAACGTCAGTTCACATTTGTAGGTGGATCATCAGTGTTAGAGCTAAAATTAGCATGTTTAAAGTGATTTTCATGCTTCCAGGGGCTCGGGAAGTGAATTAAATACTATTCGGAGGCATTTAATGTTCAAGCAAAAACGGCTGATTTTCGGCAAAAGAGATAACACCCCCCCCCATTACGTCATGCTTCAGAAATGTGGAAAATGGTCCGTTTTCAAATGATTTATTTTTGAACGTCAGTTCACATTTGTAGGTGGATCATCAGTGTTAGAGCTAAAATTAGCATGTTTAAAGTGATTTTCATGCTTCCAGGGGCTCGGGAAGTGAATTGAATACTATTTGGAGGCATTTAATGTTCAATCAAAAACAGCTGATTTTCGACAAAAGAGATAACACCCCCCCATTACGTCATGCTTCAGAAATGTGGAAAATGGTCCGTTTTCAAATGTTTTATTTTTGAACGTCAGTTCACATTTGTAGGTGGATCATCAGTGTTAGAGCTAAAATTAGCATGTTTAAAGTGATTTTCATGCTTCCAGGGGCTCGGAAAGTGAATTAAATACTATTTGGAGGCATTTAATGTTCAAGCAAAAACAGCTGATTTTTGACAAAAGAGATAACACCCCCCCATTATGTCATGCTTCAGAAATGTCGAAAATGGTCCGTTTTCAAATGTTTTAATTTTGAATGTCAGTTCAAATTTGTAGGTGGATCATCAGTGATAGAGTTAAAATTAGCATGTTTAAAGTGATTTTCATGCTTCCAGGGGCCCTAAACACAAGATTAATGGAATGGTTAAAAGTGCATGAAAATGGCCAATTTACTCACTCTGAGTTCTCAAAAAGGGTTTCTTCACCCCGGGAAATAAATTAAATACCATTTGGAGGCATTTAATGTTCAAGCAAAAACGGCTGATTTTCGACAAAAGAGATAACACCCCCCCCATTACGTCATGCTTCAGAAATGTGGAAAATGGTCCGTTTTCAAATGTTTTATTTTTGAACGTCAGTTCACATTTGTAGGTGGATCATCAGTGTTAGAGCTAAAATTAGCATGTTTAAAGTGATTTTCATGCTTCCAGGGGCTCTGGAAGTGAATTAAAAACTATTTGGAGGCATTTAATGATCAAGCAAAAACGGCTGATTTTCGACAAAAGAGATAACACCCCCCCATTACGTCATGCTTCAGAAACGTGGAAAATGGTCCGTTTTCAAATGTTTTATTTTTGAACGTCAGTTCACATTTGTAGGTGGATCATCAGTGTTAGAGCTAAAATTAGCATGTTTAAAGTGATTTTCATGCTTCCAGGGGCTCAGGAAGTAAATTAAATACTATTTGGAGGCATTTAATGTTCAAGCAAAAACGGCTGATTTTCGACAAAAGAGATAACACCCCCCATTACGTCATGCTTCAGAAATGTGGAAAATGGTCCGTTTTCAAATGTTTTATTTTTGAACGTCAGTTCACATTTGTAGGTGGATCATCAGTGTTAGAGCTAAAATTAGCATGTTTAAAGTGATTTTCATGCTTCCAGGGGCTCGGGAAGTGAATTAAATACTATTTGGAGGCATTTAATGTTCAAGCAAAAACGGCTGATTTTCGACAAAAGAGATAACACCCCCCCATTACGTCATGCTTCAGAAATGTGGAAAATGGTCCGTTTTCAAATGTTTTATTTTTGAATGTCAGTTCACATTTATAGGTCGATCATCAGTGTTAGAGCTAACATTAGCATGTTTAAAGTGATTTTCATGCTTCCAGGGGCCCTATACACAAGATTTATGGAATGGTTAAAAGTGCATGAAAATGGCCAATTTACTCACTCTGAGTTCTCAAAAAGGGTTTCTTCACCCCGGGAAGTTAATTAAATACCATTTGGAGGCATTTAATGTTCAAGCAAAAACGGCTGATTTTCGACAAAAGAGATAACACCCCCCCATTACGTCATGCTTCAGAAATGTGGAAAATGGTCCGTTTTCAAATGTTTTATTTTTGAACGTCAGTTCACATTTGTAGGTGGATCATCAGTGTTAGAGCTAAAATTAGCATGTTTAAAGTGATTTTCATGCTTCCAGGGGCTCGGGAAGTGAATTAAATACTATTTGGAGGCATTTAATGTTCAAGCAAAAACGGCTGATTTTTGGCAAAAGAGATAACACCCCCCCATTACGTCATGCTTCAGAAACGTTGAAAATGGTCCGTTTTCAAATGTTTTATTTTTGAACGTCAGTTCACATTTGTAGGTGGATCATCAGTGTTAGAGCTAAAATTAGCATGTTTAAAGTGATTTTCATGCTTCCAGGGGCTCGGGAAGTGAATTAAATACTATTTGGAGGCATTTAATGTTCAAGCAAAAACAGCTGATTTTCGACAAAAGAGATAACACCCCCCCATTATGTCATGCTTCAGAAATGTGGAAAATGGTCCGTTTTCAAATGTATAATTTTTGAATGTCAGTTCACATTTGTAGGTCGATCATCAGTGTTAGAGCTAACATTAGCATGTTTAAAGTGATTTTCATGCTTCCAGGGGCTTGGGAAGTGAATTAAATACTATTTGGAGGCATTTAATGTTCAAGCAAAAATGGCTGATTTTCGACAAAAGAGATAACACCCCCCCATTACGTCATGCTTCAGAAATGTGGAAAATTGTCCGTTTTCAAATGTTTTAATTTTGAATGTCAGTTCACATTTGTAGGTGGATCATCAGTGTTAGAGTTAAAATTAGCATGTTTAAAGTGATTTTCATGCTTCCAGGGGCCCTAAACACAAGATTTATGGAATGGTTAAAAGTGCATGAAAATGGCCAATTTACTCACTCTGAGTTCTCAAAAAGGGTTTCTTCACCCCGGGAAGTTAATTAAATACCATTTGGAGGCATTTAATGTTCAAGCAAAAACGGCTGATTTTCGACAAAAGAGATAACACCCCCCCATTACGTCATGCTTCAGAAATGTGGAAAATGGTCCGTTTTCAAATGTTTTATTTTTGAACGTCAGTTCACATTTGTAGGTGGATCATCAGTGTTAGAGCTAAAATTAGCATGTTTAAAGTGATTTTCATGCTTCCAGGGGCTCGGGAAGTGAATTAAATACTATTTGGAGGCATTTAATGTTCAAGCAAAAACGGCTGATTTTCGGCAAAAGAGATAACACCCCCCCCATTACGTCATGCTTCAGAAATGTGGAAAATGGTCCGTTTTCAAATGATTTATTTTTGAACGTCAGTTCACATTTGTAGGTGGATCATCAGTGTTAGAGCTAAAATTAGCATGTTTAAAGTGATTTTCATGCTTCCAGGGGCTCGGAAAGTGAATTAAATACTATTTGGAGGCATTTAATGTTCAAGCAAAAACAGCTGATTTTTGACAAAAGAGATAACACCCCCCCATTATGTCATGCTTCAGAAATGTCGAAAATGGTCCGTTTTCAAATGTTTTAATTTTGAATGTCAGTTCACATTTGTAGGTGGATCATCAGTGTTAGAGTTAAAATTAGCATGTTTAAAGTGATTTTCATGCTTCCAGGGGCCCTAAACACAAGATTTATGGAATGGTTAAAAGTGCATGAAAATGGCCAATTTACTCACTCTGAGTTCTCAAAAAGGGTTTCTTCACACCGGGAAGTTAATTAAATACCATTTGGAGGCATTTAATGTTCAAGCAAAAACGGCTGATTTTCGACAAAAGAGATAACACCCCCCCATTACGTCAAGCTTCAGAAATGTGGAAAATGGTCCGTTTTCAAATGTTTTATTTTTGAACGTCAGTTCACATTTGTAGGTGGATCATCAGTGTTAGAGCTAAAATTAGCATGTTTAAAGTGATTTTCATGCTTCCAGGGGCTCGGGAAGTGAATTAAATACTATTTGGAGGCATTTAATGTTCAAGCAAAAACAACTGATTTTCTGCAAAAGAGATAACACCCCCCCATTACGTCATGCTTCAGAAATGTGGAAAATGGTCCGTTTTCAAATGATTTATTTTTGAACGTCAGTTCACATTTGTAGGTGGATAATCAGTGTTAGAGCTAAAATTAGCATGTTTAAAGTAATTTTCATGCTTCCAGGGGCTCGGGAATTGAATTAAATACTATTTGGAGGCATTTAATGTTCAATCAAAAACAGCTGATTTTCGACAAAAGAGATAACACCCCCCCATTACGTCATGCTTCAGAAATGTGGAAAATGGTCCGTTTTCAAATGTTTTATTTTTGAACGTCAGTTCACATTTGTAGGTGGATCATCAGTGTTAGAGCTAAAATTAGCATGTTTAAAGTGATTTTCATGCTTCCAGGGGCTCGGGAAGTGAATTAAATACTATTTAGAGGCATTTAATGTTCAAGCAAAAACGGCTGATTTTCGACAAAAGAGATAACACCCCCCCATTACGTCATGCTTCAGAAATGTGGAAAATGGTCCGTTTTCAAATGTTTTATTTTTGAACGTCAGTTCACATTTGTAGGTGGATCATCAGTGTTAGAGCTAAAATTAGCATGTTTAAAGTGATTTTCAGGCTTCCAGGGGCTCGGGAAGTGAATTAAATACTATTTGGAGGCATTTAATGTTCAAGCAAAAACAGCTGATTTTCGACAAAAGAGATAACACCCCCCATTACGTCATGCTTCAGAAATGTGGAAAAGGGTCTGTTTTCAAATGTTTTATTTTTGAACGTCAGTTCACACTTGTAGGTGGATCATCAGTGTTAGAGCTAAAATTAGCATGTTTAAAGTGATTTTCATGCTTCCAGGGGCCCTAAACACAAGATTTATGGAATGGTTAAAAGTGCATGAAAATGGCCAATTTACTCACTCTGAGTTCTCAAAAGGGGTTTCTTCACCCCGGGAAGTTAATTAAATACCATTTGGAGGCATTTAATGTTCGAGCAAAAACGGCTGATTTTCGACAAAAGAGATAACACCCCCCCATTACGTCATGCTTCAGAAATGTGGAAAATGGTCCGTTTTCAAATGTTTTATTTTTGAACGTCAGTTCACATTTGTAGGTGGATCATCAGTGTTAGAGCTAAAATTAGCATGTTTAAAGTGATTTTCATGCTTCCAGGGGCTCGGGAAGTGAATTAAATACTATTTGGAGGCATTTAATGTTCAAGCAAAAACGGCTGATTTTCGACAAAAGAGATAACACTTCCCCATTAAGTCATGCATCAGAAATGTGGAAAATGGTCCGTTTTCAAATGTTTTATTTTTGAACGTCAGTTCACATTTGTAGGTGGATCATCAGTGTTAGAGCTAAAATTAGCATGTTTAAAGTGATTTTCATGCTTCCAGGGGCTCGGGAAGTGAATTAAATACTATTTGGAGGCATTTAATGTTCAAGCAAAAACAGCTGATTTTCGACAAAAGAGATAACACCCCCCCATTACGTCATGCTTCAGAAATGTGGAAAATGGTCCGTTTTCAAATGTTTTATTTTTGAATGTCAGTTCACATTTGTAGGTCGATCATCAGTGTTAGAGCTAACATTAGCATGTTTAAAGTGATTTTCATGCTTCCAGGGGCCCTATACACAAGATTTATGGAATGGTTAAAAGTGCATGAAAATGGCCAATTTACTCACTCTGAGTTCTCAAAAAGGGTTTCTTCACCCCGGGAAGTTAATTAAATACCATTTGGAGGCATTTAATGTTCAAGCAAAAATGGCTGATTTTCGACAAAAGAGATAACACCCCCCCATTACGTCATGCTTCAGAAATGTGGAAAATGGTCCGTTTTCAAATGTTTTATTTTTGTACGTCAGTTCACACTTGTAGGTGGATCATCAGTGTTAGAGCTAAAATTAGCATGTTTAAAGTGATTTTCATGCTTCCAGGGGCTCGGGAAGTGAATTAAATACTATTTAGAGGCATTTAATGTTCAAGCAAAAACGGCTGATTTTCGACAAAAGAGATAACACCCCCCCATTACGTCATGCTTCAGAAATGTGGAAAATGGTCCGTTTTCAAATGTTTTATTTTTGAACGTCAGTTCACATTTGTAGGTGGATCATCAGTGTTAGAGCTAAAATTAGCATGTTTAAAGTGATTTTCAGGCTTCCAGGGGCTCGGGAAGTGAATTAAATACTATTTGGAGGCATTTAATGTTCAAGCAAAAACAGCTGATTTTCGACAAAAGAGATAACACCCCCCATTACGTCATGCTTCAGAAATGTGGAAAAGGGTCTGTTTTCAAATGTTTTATTTTTGAACGTCAGTTCACATTTGTAGGTGGATCATCAGTGTTAGAGCTAAAATTAGCATGTTTAAAGTGATTTTCATGCTTCCAGGGGCTCGGGAAGTGAATTAAATACTATTTGGAGGCATTTAATGTTCAAGCAAAAACGGCTGATTTTCGATAAAAGAGATAACACCCCCCCATTAAGTCATGCATCAGAAATGTGGAAAATGGTCCGTTTTCAAATGTTTTATTTTTGAATGTCAGTTCACATTTGTAGGTCGATCATCAGTGTTAGAGCTAACATTAGCATGTTTAAAGTGATTTTCATGCTTCCAGGGGCCCTATACACAAGATTTATGGAATGGTTAAAAGTGCATGAAAATGGCCAATTTACTCACTCTGAGTTCTCAAAAGGGGTTTCTTCACCCCGGGAAGTTAATTAAATACCATTTGGAGGCATTTAATGTTCGAGCAAAAACGGCTGATTTTCGACAAAAGAGATAACACCCCCCCATTACGTCATGCTTCAGAAATGTGGAAAATGGTCCGTTTTCAAATGTTTTATTTTTGAACGTCAGTTCACATTTGTAGGTGGATCATCAGTGTTAGAGCTAAAATTAGCATGTTTAAAGTGATTTTCATGCTTCCAGGGGCTCGGGAAGTGAATTAAATACTATTTGGAGGCATTTAATGTTCAAGCAAAAACGGCTGATTTTCGACAAAAGAGATAACACCCCCCCCATTAAGTCATGCATCAGAAATGTGGAAAATGGTCCGTTTTCAAATGTTTTATTTTTGAACGTCAGTTCACATTTGTAGGTGGATCATCAGTGTTAGAGCTAAAATTAGCATGTTTAAAGTGATTTTCATGCTTCCAGGGGCTCGGGAAGTGAATTAAATACTATTTGGAGGCATTTAATGTTCAAGCAAAAACAGCTGATTTTCGACAAAAGAGATAACACCCCCCCATTACGTCATGCTTCAGAAATGTGGAAAATGGTCCGTTTTCAAATGTTTTATTTTTGAATGTCAGTTCACATTTGTAGGTCGATCATCAGTGTTAGAGCTAACATTAGCATGTTTAAAGTGATTTTCATGCTTCCAGGGGCCCTATACACAAGATTTATGGAATGGTTAAAAGTGCATGAAAATGGCCAATTTACTCACTCTGAGTTCTCAAAAAGGGTTTCTTCACCCCGGGAAGTTAATTAAATACCATTTGGAGGCATTTAATGTTCAAGCAAAAATGGCTGATTTTCGACAAAAGAGATAACACCCCCCCATTACGTCATGCTTCAGAAATGTGGAAAATGGTCCGTTTTCAAATGTTTTATTTTTGTACGTCAGTTCACACTTGTAGGTGGATCATCAGTGTTAGAGCTAAAATTAGCATGTTTAAAGTGATTTTCATGCTTCCAGGGGCTCGGGAAGTGAATTAAATACTATTTGGAGGCATTTAATGTTCAAGCAAAAACGGCTGATTTTCGGCAAAAGAGATAACACCCCCCCCCATTACGTCATGCTTCAGAAATGTGGAAAATGGTCCGTTTTCAAATGATTTATTTTTGAGCGTCAGTTCACATTTGTAGGTGGATCATCAGTGTTAGAGCTAAAATTAGCATGTTTAAAGTGATTTTCATGCTTCCAGGGGCTCGGGAAGTGAATTGAATACTATTTGGAGGCATTTAATGTTCAATCAAAAACAGCTGATTTTCGACAAAATAGATAACACCCCCCCATTACGTCATGCTTCAGAAATGTGGAAAATGGTCCGTTTTCAAATGTTTTATTTTTGAACGTCAGTTCACATTTGTAGGTGGATCATCAGTGTTAGAGCTAAAATTAGCATGTTTAAAGTGATTTTCATGCTTCCAGGGGCTCGGAAAGTGAATTAAATACTATTTGGAGGCATTTAATGTTCAAGCAAAAACAGCTGATTTTTGACAAAAGAGATAACACCCCCCCATTATGTCATGCTTCAGAAATGTCGAAAATGGTCCGTTTTCAAATGTTTTAATTTTGAATGTCAGTTCAAATTTGTAGGTGGATCATCAGTGTTAGAGTTAAAATTAGCATGTTTAAAGTGATTTTCATGCTTCCAGGGGCCCTAAACACAAGATTTATGGAATGGTTAAAAGTGCATGAAAATGGCCAATTTACTCACTCTGAGTTCTCAAAAAGGGTTTCTTCACCCCAGGAAGTTAATTAAATACCATTTGGAGGCATTTAATGTTCAAGCAACAACGGCTGATTTTCGACAAAAGAGATAACACCCCCCCATTACGTCATGCTTCAGAAATGTGGAAAATGGTCCGTTTTCAAATGTTTTATTTTTGAACGTCAGTTCACATTTGTAGGTGGATCATCAGTGTTAGAGCTAAAATGAGCATGTTTAAAGTGATTTTCATGCTTCCAGGGGCTCGGGAAGTGAATTAAATACTATTTGGAGGCATTTAATGTTCAAGCAAAAACGACTGATTTTCTGCAAAAGAGATAACACCCCCCCCATTACGTCATGCTTCAGAAATGTGGAAAATGGTCCGTTTTCAAATGATTTATTTTTGAACGTCAGTTCACATTTGTAGGTGGATAATCAGTGTTAGAGCTAAAATTAGCATGTTTAAAGTAATTTTCATGCTTCCAGGGGCTCGGGAATTGAATTAAATACTATTTGGAGGCATTTAATGTTCAATCAAAAACAGCTGATTTTCGACAAAAGAGATAACACCCCCCCATTACGTCATGCTTCAGAAATGTGGAAAATGGTCCGTTTTCAAATGTTTTACTTTTGAACGTCAGTTCACATTTGTAGGTGGATCATCAGTGTTAGAGCTAAAATTAGCATGTTTAAAGTGATTTTCATGCTTCCAGGGGCTCGGGAAGTGAATTAAATACTATTTAGAGGCATTTATTGTTCAAGCAAAAACGGCTGATTTTCGACAAAAGAGATAACACCCCCCCATTACGTCATGCTTCAGAAATGTGGAAAATGGTCCGTTTTCAAATGTTTTATTTTTGAACGTCAGTTCACATTTGTAGGTGGATCATCAGTGTTAGAGCTAAAATTAGCATGTTTAAAGTGATTTTCAGGCTTCCAGGGGCTCGGGAAGTGAATTAAATACTATTTGGAGGCATTTAATGTTCAAGCAAAAACAGCTGATTTTCGACAAAAGAGATAACACCCCCATTACGTCATGCTTCAGAAATGTGGAAAAGGGTCCGTTTTCAAATGTTTTATTTTTGAACGTCAGTTCACATTTGTAGGTGGATCATCAGTGTTAGAGCTAAAATTAGCATGTTTAAAGTGATTTTCATGCTTCCAGGGGCCCTAAACACAAGATTTATGGAATGGTTAAAAGTGCATGAAAATGGCCAATTTACTCACTCTGAGTTCTCAAAAAGGGTTTCTTCACCCCGGGAAGTTAATTAAATACCATTTGGAGGCATTTAATGTTCGAGCAAAAACGGCTGATTTTCGACAAAAGAGATAACACCCCCCCATTACGTCATGCTTCAGAAATGTGGAAAATGGTCCGTTTTCAAATGTTTTATTTTTGAACGTCAGTTCACATTTGTAGGTGGATCATCAGTGTTAGAGCTAAAATTAGCATGTTTAAAGTGATTTTCATGCTTCCAGGGGCTCGGGAAGTGAATTAAATACTATTTGGAGGCATTTAATGTTCAAGCAAAAACGGCTGATTTTCGACAAAAGAGATAACACCCCCCCCCCATTACGTCATGCTTCAGAAATGTGGAAAACGGTCCGTTTTCAAATGTTTTATTTTTGAACGTCAGTTCACATTTGTAGGTGGATCATCAGTGTTAGAGCTAAAATTAGCATGTTTAAAGTGATTTTCATGCTTCCAGGGGCCCTATACACATGATTTATGGAATGGTTAAAAGTGCATGAAAATGGCCAATTTACTCACTCTGAGTTCTCAAAAGGGGTTTATTCACCCCGGGAAGATAATTAAATACCATTTGGAGGCATTTAATGTTCAAGCAAAAACGGCTGATTTTCGACAAAAGAGATAACACCCCCCCATTACGTCATGCTTCAGAAATGTGGAAAATGGTCTGTTTTCAAATGTTTTATTTTTGAACGTCAGTTCACATTTGTAGGTGGATCATCAGTGTTAGAGCTAAAAATTAGCATGTTTAAAGTGATGTTCATGCTTCCAGGGGCTCAGGAAGTGAATTAAATACTATTTGGAGGCATTTAATGTTCAAGCAAAAACGGCTGATTTTCGACAAAAGAGATAACACCCCCCCATTACGTCATGCTTCAGAAATGTGGAAAATGGTCCGTTTTCAAATGATTTATTTTTGAACGTCAGTTCACATTTGTAGGTGGATCATCAGTGTTAGAGCTAAAATTATCATGTTTAAAGTGATTTTCATGCTTCCAGGGGCTCGGGAAGTGAATTAAATACTATTTGGAGGCATTTAATGTTCAAGCAAAAACGGCTGATTTTCGACAAAAGAGATAACACCCCCCCATTACGTCATGCTTCAGAAATGTGGAAAATGGTCCGTTTTCAAATGTTTTATTTTTGGACGTCAGTTCACATTTGTAGGTGGATCATCAGTGTTAGAGCTAAAATTAGCATTTTTAAAGTGATTTTCATGCTTCCAGGGGCCCTAAACACAAGATTTATGGAATGGTTAAAAGTGCATGAAAATGGCCAATTTACTCACTCTGAGTTCTCAAAAAGGGTTTCTTCACCCCGGGAAGTTAATTAAATACCATTTGGAGGCATTTAATGTTCGAGCAAAAATGGCTGATTTTCGACAAAAGAGATAACACCCCCCCATTACGTCATGCTTCAGAAATGTGGAAAATGGTCCGTTTTCAAATGTTTTATTTTTGAACGTCAGTTCACATTTGTAGGTGGATCATCAGTTGTAAAGCTAAAATCAGCATGTTTAAAGTGATTTTCATGCTTCCAGGGGCTCGGGAAGTGAATTAAATACTATTTGGAGGCATTTAATGTTCAAGCAAAAACGGCTGATTTTCGACAAAAGAGATAACACCCCCCCATTACGTCATGCTTCAGAAATGTGGAAAACGGTCCGTTTTCAAATGTTTTATTTTTGAACGTCAGTTCACATTTGTAGGTGAATCATCAGTGTTAGAGCTAAAATTAGCATGTTTAAAGTGATTTTCATGCTTCCAGGGGCTTGGGAAGTGAATTAAATACTATTTGGAGGCATTTAATGTTCAAGCAAAAACGGCTGATTTTCGACAAAAGAGATAACACCCCCCCATTACGTCATGCTTCAGAAATGTGGAAAATGGTCCGTTTTCAAATGTTTTATTTTTGAACGTCAGTTCACATTTGTAGGTGGATCATCAGTGTTAGAGCTAAAATTAGCATTTTTAAAGTGATTTTCATGCTTCCAGGGGCCCTAAACACAAGATTTATGGAATGGTTAAAAGTGCATGAAAATGGCCAATTTACTCACTCTGAGTTCTCAAAAAGGGTTTCTTCACCCCGGGAAGTTAATTAAATACCATTTGGAGGCATTTAATGTTCGAGCAAAAACGGCTGATTTTTCTCAAAAGAGATAACACCCCCCCATTACGTCATGCTTCAGAAATGTGGAAAATGGTCCGTTTTCAAATGTTTTATTTTTTAACGTCAGTTCACATTTGTAGGTGGATCATCAGTTGTAAAGCTAAAATCAGCATGTTTAAAGTGATTTTCATGCTTCCAGGGGCTCGGGAAGTGAATTAAATACTATTTGGAGGCATTTAATGTTCAAGCAAAAACGGCTGATTTTCGACAAAAGAGATAACACCCCCCCATTAGGTCATGCTTCAGAAATGTGGAAAACGGTCCGTTTTCAAATGTTTTATTTTTGAACGTCAGTTCACATTTGTAGGTGGATCATCAGTGTTAGAGCTAAAATTAGCATGTTTAAAGTGATTTTCATGCTTCCAGGGGCTCTGGAAGTGAATTAAATACTATTTGGAGGCATTTAATGATCAAGCAAAAACGGCTGATTTTCGACAAAAGAGATAACACCCCCCCATTACGTCATGCTTCAGAAACGTGGAAAATGGTCCGTTTTCAAATGTTTTATTTTTGAACGTCAGTTCACATTTGTAGGTGGATCATCAGTGTTAGAGCTAAAATTAGCATGTTTAAAGTGATTTTCATGCTTCCAGGGGCTTGGGAAGTAAATTAAATACTATTTGGAGGCATTTAATGTTCAAGCAAAAACGGCTGATTTTCGACAAAAGAGATAACACCCCCCCATTACGTCATGCTTCAGAAATGTGGAAAATGGTCCGTTTTCAAATGTTTTAATTTTGAATGTCAGTTCACATTTGTAGGTGGATCATCAGTGTTAAAGTTAAAATTAGCATGTTTAAAGTGATTTTCATGCTTCCAGGGGCCCTAAACACAAGATTTATGGAATGGTTAAAAGTGCATGAAAATGGCCAATTTACTCACTCTGAGTTCTCAAAAAGGGTTTCTTCACCCCGGGAAGTTAATTAAATACCATTTGGAGGCATTTAATGTTCAAGCAAAAATGGCTGATTTTCGACAAAAGAGATAACACCCCCCCATTACGTCATGCTTCAGAAATGTGGAAAATGGTCCGTTTTCAAATGTTTTATTTTTGAACGTCAGTTCACATTTGTAGGTGGATCATCAGTGTTAGAGCTAAAATTAGCATGTTTAAAGTGATTTTCATGCTTCCAGGGGCTCGGGAAGTGAATTAAATACTATTTGGAGGCATTTAATGTTCAAGCAAAAACGGCTGATTTTCTGCAAAAGAGATAACACCCCCCCCATTACGTCATGCTTCAGAAATGTGGAAAATGGTCCGTTTTCAAATGATTTATTTTTGAACGTCAGTTCACATTTGTAGGTGGATCATCAGTGTTAGAGCTAAAATTAGCATGTTTAAAGTAATTTTCATGCTTCCAGGGGCTCGGGAAGTGAATTAAATACTATTTAGAGGCATTTAATGTTCAAGCAAAAACGGCTGATTTTCGACAAAAGAGATAACACCCCCCCATTACGTCATGCTTCAGAAATGTGGAAAATGGTCCGTTTTCAAATGTTTTATTTTTGAACGTCAGTTCACATTTGTAGGTGGATCATCAGTGTTAGAGCTAAAATTAGCATGTTTAAAGTGATTTTCAGGCTTCCAGGGGCTCGGGAAGTGAATTAAATACTATTTGGAGGCATTTAATGTTCAAGCAAAAACAGCTGATTTTCGACAAAAGAGATAACACCCCCCATTACGTCATGCTTCAGAAATGTGGAAAAGGGTCCGTTTTCAAATGTTTTATTTTTGAACGTCAGTTCACATTTGTAGGTGGATCATCAGTGTTAGAGCTAAAATTAGCATGTTTAAAGTGATTTTCATGCTTCCAGGGGCCCTAAACACAAGATTTATGGAATGGTTAAAAGTGCATGAAAATGGCCAATTTACTCACTCTGAGTTCTCAAAAAGGGTTTCTTCACCCCGGGAAGTTAATTAAATACCATTTGGAGGCATTTAATGTTCGAGCAAAAACGGCTGATTTTCGACAAAAGAGATAACACCCCCCCATTACGTCATGCTTCAGAAATGTGGAAAATGGTCCGTTTTCAAATGTTTTATTTTTGAACGTCAGTTCACATTTGTAGGTGGATCATCAGTGTTAGAGCTAAAATTAGCATGTTTAAAGTGATTTTCATGCTGCGAGGGGCTCGGGAAGTGAATTAAATACTATTTGGAGGCATTTAATGTTCAAGCAAAAACTGCTGATTTTCGACAAAAGAGATAACACCCCCCCATTACGTCATGCTTCAGAAATGTGGAAAACGGTCCGTTTTCAAATGTTTTATTTTTGAACGTCAGTTCACATTTGTAGGTGGATCATCAGTGTTAGTGCTAAAATTAGCATGTTTAAAGTGATTTTCATGCTTCCAGGGGCCCTATACACATGATTTATGGAATGGGTAAAAGTGCATGAAAATGGCCAATTTACTCACTCTGAGTTCTCAAAAGGGGTTTATTCACCCCGGGAAGATAATTAAATACCATTTGGAGGCATTTAATGTTCAAGCAAAAACGGCTGATTTTCGACAAAAGAGATATCACCCCCCCATTACGTCATGCTTCAGAAATGTGGAAAATGGTCCGTTTTCAAATGATTTATTTTTGAACGTCAGTTCACATTTGTAGGTGGATCATCAGTGTTAGAGCTAAAATTATCATGTTTAAAGTGATTTTCATGCTTCCAGGGGCTCGGGAAGTGAATTAACCCTTTCGATGCTGATGAGGAGCTCAGCTCGTCATGATGCACGGTTGAGCTGTGCTGATGACGAGCTGAGCTCGTCATGAAACAATGGGAAATGGCATCATCCAGCACCGGAGGGGAAAACACCTAGCAGCGAAGGTGTTAAATACTATTTGGAGGCATTTAATGTTCAAGCAAAAACGGCTGATTTTCGACAAAAGAGATAACACCCCCCCATTACGTCATGCTTCAGAAATGTGGAAAATGGTCCGTTTTCAAATGTTTTATTTTTGGACGTCAGTTCACATTTGTAGGTGGATCATCAGTGTTAGAGCTAAAATTAGCATTTTTAAAGTGATTTTCATGCTTCCAGGGGCCCTAAACACAAGATTTATGGAATGGTTAAAAGTGCATGAAAATGGCCAATTTACTCACTCTGAGTTCTCAAAAAGGGTTTCTTCACCCCGGGAAGTTAATTAAATACCATTTGGAGGCATTTAATGTTCGAGCAAAAACGGCTGATTTTCGACAAAAGAGATAACACCCCCCCATTACGTCATGCTTCAGAAATGTGGAAAATGGTCCGTTTTCAAATGTTTTATTTTTGAACGTCAGTTCACATTTGTAGGTGGATCATCAGTTGTAAAGCTAAAATCAGCATGTTTAAAGTGATTTTCATGCTTCCAGGGGCTCGGGAAGTGAATTAAATACTATTTGGAGGCATTTAATGTTCAAGCAAAAACGGCTGATTTTCGACAAAAGAGATAACACCCCCCCATTACGTCATGCTTCAGAAATGTGGAAAACGGTCCGTTTTCAAATGTTTTATTTTTGAACGCCAGTTCACATTTGTAGGTGAATCATCAGTGTTAGAGCTAAAATTAGCATGTTTAAAGTGATTTTCATGCTTCCAGGGGCTTGGGAAGTGAATTAAATACTATTTGGAGGCATTTAATGTTCAAGCAAAAACGGCTGATTTTCGACAAAAGAGATAACACCCCCCCATTACGTCATGCTTCAGAAATGTGGAAAATGGTCCGTTTTCAAATGTTTTATTTTTGAACGTCAGTTCACATTTGTAGGTGGATCATCAGTGTTAGAGCTAAAATTAGCATTTTTAAAGTGATTTTCATGCTTCCAGGGGCCCTAAACACAAGATTTATGGAATGGTTAAAAGTGCATGAAAATGGCCAATTTACTCACTCTGAGTTCTCAAAAAGGGTTTCTTCACCCCGGGAAGTTAATTAAATACCATTTGGAGGCATTTAATGTTCGAGCAAAAACGGCTGATTTTTCTCAAAAGAGATAACACCCCCCATTACGTCATGCTTCAGAAATGTGGAAAATGGTCCGTTTTCAAATGTTTTATTTTTGAACGTCAGTTCACATTTGTAGGTGGATCATCAGTGTTAGAGCTAAAATTAGCATGTTTAAAGTGATTTTCATGCTTCCAGGGGCTCGGGAAGTGAATTAAATACTATTTGGAGGCATTTAATGTTCAAGCAAAAACGGCTGATTTTCGACAAAAGAGATAACACCCCCCCCATTACGTCATGCTTCAGAAATGTGGAAAACGGTCCGTTTTCAAATGTTTTATTTTTGAACGTCAGTTCACATTTGTAGGTGGATCATCAGTGTTAGAGCTAAAATTAGCATGTTTAAAGTGATTTTCATGCTTCCAGGGGCCCTATACACATGATTTATGGAATGGTTAAAAGTGCATGAAAATGGCCAATTTACTCACTCTGAGTTCTCAAAAGGGGTTTATTCACCCCGGGAAGATAATTAAATACCATTTGGAGGCATTTAATGTTCAAGCAAAAACGGCTGATTTTCGACAAAAGAGATAACACCCCCCCATTACGTCATGCTTCAGAAATGTGGAAAATGGTCTGTTTTCAAATGTTTTATTTTTGAACGTCAGTTCACATTTGTAGGTGGATCATCAGTGTTAGAGCTAAAAATTAGCATGTTTAAAGTGATGTTCATGCTTCCAGGGGCTCAGGAAGTGAATTAAATACTATTTGGAGGCATTTAATGTTCAAGCAAAAACGGCTGATTTTCGACAAAAGAGATAACACCCCCCCATTACGTCATGCTTCAGAAATGTGGAAAATGGTCCGTTTTCAAATGATTTATTTTTGAACGTCAGTTCACATTTGTAGGTGGATCATCAGTGTTAGAGCTAAAATTATCATGTTAAAGTGATTTTCATGCTTCCAGGGGCTCGGGAAGTGAATTAAATACTATTTGGAGGCATTTAATGTTCAAGCAAAAACGGCTGATTTTCGACAAAAGAGATAACACCCCCCCATTACGTCATGCTTCAGAAATGTGGAAAATGGTCCGTTTTCAAATGTTTTATTTTTGGACGTCAGTTCACATTTGTAGGTGGATCATCAGTGTTAGAGCTAAAATTAGCTTTTTTAAAGTGATTTTCATGCTTCCAGGGGCCCTAAACACAAGATTTATGGAATGGTTAAAAGTGCATGAAAATGGCCAATTTACTCACTCTGAGTTCTCAAAAAGGGTTTCTTCACCCCGGGAAGTTAATTAAATACCATTTGGAGGCATTTAATGTTCGAGCAAAAATGGCTAATTTTCGACAAAAGAGATAACACCCCCCCATTACGTCATGCTTCAGAAATGTGGAAAATGGTCCGTTTTCAAATGTTTTATTTTTGAACGTCAGTTCACATTTGTAGGTGGATCATCAGTTGTAAAGCTAAAATCAGCATGTTTAAAGTGATTTTCATGCTTCCAGGGGCTCGGGAAGTGAATTAAATACTATTTGGAGGCATTTAATGTTCAAGCAAAAACGGCTGATTTTCGACAAAAGAGATAACACCCCCCCATTACGTCATGCTTCAGAAATGTGGAAAACGGTCCGTTTTCAAATGTTTTATTTTTGAACGTCAGTTCACATTTGTAGGTGAATCATCAGTGTTAGAGCTAAAATTAGCATGTTTAAAGTGATTTTCATGCTTCCAGGGGCTTGGGAAGTGAATTAAATACTATTTGGAGGCATTTAATGTTCAAGCAAAAACGGCTGATTTTCGACAAAAAAGATAACACCCCCCCATTACGTCATGCTTCAGAAATGTGGAAAATGGTCCGTTTTCAAATGTTTTATTTTTGAACGTCAGTTCACATTTGTAGGTGGATCATCAGTGTTAGAGCTAAAATTAGCATTTTTAAAGTGATTTTCATGCTTCCAGGGGCCCTAAACACAAGATTTATGGAATGGTTAAAAGTGCATGAAAATGGCCAATTTACTCACTCTGAGTTCTCAAAAAGGGTTTCTTCACCCCGGGAAGTTAATTAAATACCATTTGGAGGCATTTAATGTTCGAGCAAAAACGGCTGATTTTTCTCAAAAGAGATAACACCCCCCCATTACGTCATGCTTCAGAAATGTGGAAAATGGTCCGTTTTCAAATGTTTTATTTTTTAACGTCAGTTCACATTTGTAGGTGGATCATCAGTTGTAAAGCTAAAATCAGCATGTTTAAAGTGATTTTCATGCTTCCAGGGGCTCGGGAAGTGAATTAAATACTATTTGGAGGCATTTAATGTTCGAGCAAAAACGGCTGATTTTTCTCAAAAGAGATAACACCCCCCCCATTACGTCATGCTTCAGAAATGTGGAAAATGGTCCGTTTTCAAATGTTTTATTTTTTTACGTCAGTTCACATTTGTAGGTGGATCATCAGTTGTAAAGCTAAAATCAGCATGTTTAAAGTGATTTTCATGCTTCCAGGGGCTCGGGAAGTGAATTAAATACTATTTGGAGGCATTTAATGTTCAAGCAAAAACGGCTGATTTTCGACAAAAGAGATAACACCCCCCCATTAGGTCATGCTTCAGAAATGTGGAAAACGGTCCGTTTTCAAATGTTTTATTTTTGAACGTCAGTTCACATTTGTAGGTGGATCATCAGTGTTAGAGCTAAAATTAGCATGTTTAAAGTGATTTTCATGCTTCCAGGGGCTTGGGAAGTAAATTAAATACTATTTGGAGGCATTTAATGTTCAAGCAAAAACGGCTGATTTTCGACAAAAGAGATAACACCCCCCCATTACGTCATGCTTCAGAAATGTGGAAAATGGTCCGTTTTCAAATGTTTTAATTTTGAATGTCAGTTCACATTTGTAGGTGGATCATCAGTGTTAAAGTTAAAATTAGCATGTTTAAAGTGATTTTCATGCTTCCAGGGGCCCTAAACACAAGATTTATGGAATGGTTAAAAGTGCATGAAAATGGCCAATTTACTCACTCTGAGTTCTCAAAAAGGGTTTCTTCACCCCGGGAAGTTAATTAAATACCATTTGGAGGCATTTAATGTTCAAGCAAAAACGGCTGATTTTCGACAAAAGAGATAACACCCCCCCATTACGTCATGCTTCAGAAATGTGGAAAATGGTCCGTTTTCAAATGTTTTATTTTTGAACGTCAGTTCACATTTGTAGGTGGATCATCAGTGTTAGAGCTAAAATTAGCATGTTTAAAGTGATTTTCATGCTTCCAGGGGCTCGGGAAGTGAATTAAATACTATTGGGAGGCATTTAATGTTCAAGCAAAAACGGCTGATTTTCTGCAAAAGAGATAACACCCCCCCCCATTACGTCATGCTTCAGAAATGTGGAAAATGGTCCGTTTTCAAATGATTTATTTTTGAACGTCAGTTCACATTTGTAGGTGGATCATCAGTGTTAGAGCTAAAATTAGCATGTTTAAAGTAATTTTCATGCTTCCAGGGGCTCGGGAAGTGAATTAAATACTATTTAGAGGCATTTAATGTTCAAGCAAAAACGGCTGATTTTCGACAAAAGAGATAACACCCCCCATTACGTCATGCTTCAGAAATGTGGAAAATGGTCCGTTTTCAAATGTTTTATTTTTGAACGTCAGTTCACATTTGTAGGTGGATCATCAGTGTTAGAGCTAAAATTAGCATGTTTAAAGTGATTTTCAGGCTTCCAGGGGCTCGGGAAGTGAATTAAATACTATTTGGAGGCATTTAATGTTCAAGCAAAAACAGCTGATTTTCGACAAAAGAGATAACACCCCCCATTACGTCATGCTTCAGAAATGTGGAAAAGGGTCCGTTTTCAAATGTTTTATTTTTGAACGTCATTTCACATTTGTAGGTGGATCATCAGTGTTAGAGCTAAAATTAGCATGTTTAAAGTGATTTTCATGCTTCCAGGGGCCCTAAACACAAGATTTATGGAATGGTTAAAAGTGCATGAAAATGGCCAATTTACTCACTCTGAGTTCTCAAAAAGGGTTTCTTCACCCCGGGAAGTTAATTAAATACCATTTGGAGGCATTTAATGTTCGAGCAAAAACGGCTGATTTTCGACAAAAGAGATAACACCCCCCCATTACGTCATGCTTCAGAAATGTGGAAAATGGTCCGTTTTCAAATGTTTTATTTTTGAACGTCAGTTCACATTTGTAGGTGGATCATCAGTGTTAGAGCTAAAATTAGCATGTTTAAAGTGATTTTCATGCTTCCAGGGGCTCGGGAAGTGAATTAACCCTTTCGATGCTGATGACGAGCTCAGCTCATCATGATGCACGGTTGAGCTGTGCTGATGACGAGCTGAGCTCGTCATGAAACAATGGGAAATGGCATCATCCAGCACCGGAGGGGAAAACACCTAGCAGCGAAGGTGTTAAATACTATTTGGAGGCATTTAATGTTCAAGCAAAAACGGCTGATTTTCGACAAAAGAGATAACACCCCCCCATTACGTCATGCTTCAGAAATGTGGAAAATGGTCCGTTTTCAAATGTTTTATTTTTGGACGTCAGTTCACATTTGTAGGTGGATCATCAGTGTTAGAGCTAAAATTAGCATTTTTAAAGTGATTTTCATGCTTCCAGGGGCCCTAAACACAAGATTTATGGAATGGTTAAAAGTGCATGAAAATGGCCAATTTACTCACTCTGAGTTCTCAAAAAGGGTTTCTTCACCCCGGGAAGTTAATTAAATACCATTTGGAGGCATTTAATGTTCGAGCAAAAACGGCTGATTTTCGACAAAAGAGATAACACCCCCCCATTACGTCATGCTTCAGAAATGTGGAAAATGGTCCGTTTTCAAATGTTTTATTTTTGAACGTCAGTTCACATTTGTAGGTGGACCATCAGTTGTAAAGCTAAAATCAGCATGTTTAAAGTGATTTTCATGCTTCCAGGGGCTCGGGAAGTGAATTAAATACTATTTGGAGGCATTTAACGTTCAAGCAAAAACGGCTGATTTTCGACAAAAGAGATAACACCCCCCCATTACGTCATGCTTCAGAAATGTGGAAAACGGTCCGTTTTCAAATGTTTTATTTTTGAACGCCAGTTCACATTTGTAGGTGAATCATTAGTGTTAGAGCTAAAATTAGCATGTTTAAAGTGATTTTCATGCTTCCAGGGGCTTGGGAAGTGAATTAAATACTATTTGGAGGCATTTAATGTTCAAGCAAAAACGGCTGATTTTCGACAAAAGAGATAACACCCCCCCATTACGTCATGCTTCAGAAATGTGGAAAATGGTCCGTTTTCAAATGTTTTATTTTTGAACGTCAGTTCACATTTGTAGGTGGATCATCAGTGTTAGAGCTAAAATTAGCATTTTTAAAGTGATTTTCATGCTTCCAGGGGCCCTAAACACAAGATTTATGGAATGGTTAAAAGTGCATGAAAATGGCCAATTTACTCACTCTGAGTTCTCAAAAAGGGTTTCTTCACCCCGGGAAGTTAATTAAATACCATTTGGAGGCATTTAATGTTCGAGCAAAAACGGCTGATTTTTCTCAAAAGAGATAACACCCCCCATTACGTCATGCTTCAGAAATGTGGAAAATGGTCCGTTTTCAAATGTTTTATTTTTTAACGTCAGTTCACATTTGTAGGTGGATCATCAGTTGTAAAGCTAAAATCAGCATGTTTAAAGTGATTTTCATGCTTCCAGGGGCTCGGGAAGTGAATTAAATACTATTTGGAGGCATTTAATGTTCATGCAAAAACGGCTGATTTTCGACAAAAGAGATAACACCCCCCCATTACGTCATGCTTCAGAAATGTGGAAAACGGTCCGTTTTCAAATGTTTTATTTTTGAACGTCAGTTCACATTTGTAGGTGGATCATCAGTGTTAGAGCTAAAATTAGCATGTTTAAAGTGATTTTCATGCTTCCAGGGGCTCTGGAAGTGAATTAAATACTATTTGGAGGCATTTAATGATCAAGCAAAAACGGCTGATTTTCGACAAAAGAGATAACACCCCCCCATTACGTCATGCTTCAGAAACGTGGAAAATGGTCCGTTTTCAAATGTTTTATTTTTGAACGTCAGTTCACATTTGTAGGTGGATCATCAGTGTTAGAGCTAAAATTAGCATGTTTAAAGTGATTTTCATGCTTCCAGGGGCTCGGGAAGTAAATTAAATACTATTTGGAGGCATTTAATGTTCAAGCAAAAACGGCTGATTTTCGACAAAAGAGATGACACCCCCCCATTACGTCATGCTTCAGAAATGTGGAAAATGGTCCGTTTTCAAATGTTTTAATTTTGAATGTCAGTTCACATTTGTAGGTGGATCATCAGTGTTAGAGTTAAAATTAGCATGTTTAAAGTGATTTTCATGCTTCCAGGGGCCCTAAACACAAGATTTATGGAATGGTTAAAAGTGCATGAAAATGGCCAATTTACTCACTCTGAGTTCTCAAAAAGGGTTTCTTCACCCCGGGAAGTTAATTAAATACCATTTGGAGGCATTTAATGTTCAAGCAAAAACGGCTGATTTTCAACAAAAGAGATAACACCCCCCCATTACGTCATGCTTCAGAAATGTGGAAAATGGTCCGTTTTCAAATGTTTTATTTTTGAACATTAGTTCACATTTGTAGGTGGATCATCAGTGTTAGAGCTAAAATTAGCATGTTTAAAGTGATTTTCATGCTTCCAGGGGCTCGGGAAGTGAATTAAATACTATTTGGAGGCATTTAATGTTCAAGCAAAAACGGCTGATTTTCTGCAAAAGAGATAACACCCCCCCCCCATTACGTCATGCTTCAGAAACGTGGAAAATGGTCCGTTTTCAAATGTTTTATTTTTGAACGTCAGTTCACATTTGTAGGTGGATCATCAGTGTTAGAGCTAAAATTAGCATGTTTAAAGTGATTTTCATGCTTCCAGGGGCTCGGGAAGTGAATTAAATACTATTTGGAGGCATTTAATGTTCAAGCAAAAACGGCTGATTTTCGACAAAAGAGATAACACCCCCCCATTACGTCATGCTTCAGAAATGTGGAAAATGGTCCGTTTTCAAATGTTTTATTTTTGAACGTCAGTTCACATTTGTAGGTGGAGCATCAGTGTTAGAGCTAAAATTAGCATGTTTAAAGTGATTTTCATGCTTCCAGGGGCTCGGGAAGTTAATTAAATACTATTTGGAGGCATGTAATGTTCAAGCAAAAACGGCTGATTTTCGACAAAAGAGATAACACCCCCCCATTACGTCATGCTTCAGAAATGTGGAAAATGGTCCGTTTTCAAATGTTTTATTTTTGAATGTCAGTTCACATTTGTAGGTCGATCATCAGTGTTAGAGCTAACATTAGCATGTTTAAAGTGATTTTCATGCTTCCAGGGGCCCTAAACACAAGATTTATGGAATGGTTAAAAGTGCATGAAAATGGCCAATTTACTCACTCTGAGTTCTCAAAAAGGGTTTCTTCACCACGGGAAGTTAATTAAATACCATTTGGAGGCATTTAATGTTCGAGCAAAAACGGCTGATTTTTCTCAAAAGAGATAACAACCCCCCATTACGTCATGCTTCAGAAATGTGGAAAATGGTCCGTTTTCAAATGTTTTATTTTTTAACGTCAGTTCACATTTGTAGGTGGATCATCAGTTGTAAAGCTAAAATCAGCATGTTTAAAGTGATTTTCATGCTTCCAGGGGCTCGGGAAGTGAATTAAATACTATTTGGAGGCATTTAATGTTCAAGCAAAAACGGCTGATTTTCGACAAAAGAGATAACACCCCCCCATTACGTCATGCTTCAGAAATGTGGAAAACGGTCCGTTTTCAAATGTTTTATTTTTGAACGTCAGTTCACATTTGTAGGTGGATCATCAGTATTAGAGCTAAAATTAGCATGTTTAAAGTGATTTTCATGCTTCCAGGGGCTCTGGAAGTGAATTAAATACTATTTGGAGGCATTTAATGATCAAGCAAAAACGGCTGATTTTCGACAAAAGAGATAACACCCCCCCATTACGTCATGCTTCAGAAACGTGGAAAATGGTCCGTTTTCAAATGTTTTATTTTTGAACGTCAGTTCACATTTGTAGGTGGATCATCAGTGTTAGAGCTAAAATTAGCATGTTTAAAGTGATTTTCATGCTTCCAGGGGCTCGGGAAGTAAATTAAATACTATTTGGAGGCATTTAATGTTCAAGCAAAAACGGCTGATTTTCGACAAAAGAGATAACACCCCCCCATTACGTCATGCTTCAGAAATGTGGAAAATGGTCCGTTTTCAAATGTTTTAATTTTGAATGTCAGTTCACATTTGTAGGTGGATCATCAGTGTTAGAGTTAAAATTAGCATGTTTAAAGTGATTTTCATACTTCCAGGGGCCCTAAACACAAGATTTATGGAATGGTTAAAAGTGCATGAAAATGGCCAATTTACTCACTCTGAGTTCTCAAAAAGGGTTTCTTCACCCCGGGAAGTTAATTAAATACCATTTGGAGGCATTTAATGTTCAAGCAAAAACGGCTGATTTTCGACAAAAGAGATAACACCCCCCCATTACGTCATGCTTCAGAAATGTGGAAAATGGTCCGTTTTCAAATGTTTTATTTTTGAATGTCAGTTCACATTTGTAGGTGGATCATCAGTGTTAGAGCTAAAATTAGCATGTTTAAAGTGATTTTCATGCTTCCAGGGGCTCGGGAAGTGAATTAAATACTATTTGGAGGCATTTAATGTTCAAGCAAAAACGGCTGATTTTCTGCAAAAGAGATAACACCCCCCCCATTACGTCATGCTTCAGAAATGTGGAAAATGGTCCGTTTTCAAATGATTTATTTTTGAACGTCAGTTCACATTTGTAGGTGGATAATCAGTGTTAGAGCTAAAATTAGCATGTTTAAAGTAATTTTCATGCTTCCAGGGGCTCGGGAATTGAATTAAATACTATTTGGAGGCATTTAATGTTCAATCAAAAACAGCTGATTTTCGACAAAAGAGATAACACCCCCCATTACGTCATGCTTCAGAAATGTGGAAAATGGTCCGTTTTCAAATGTTTTATTTTTGAACGTCAGTTCACATTTGTAGGTGGATCATCAGTGTTAGAGCTAAAATTAGCATGTTTAAAGTGATTTTCATGCTTCCAGGGGCTCGGGAAGTGAATTAAATACTATTTAGAGGCATTTAATGTTCAAGCAAAAACGGCTGATTTTCGACAAAAGAGATAACAGCCCCCCCATTACGTCATGCTTCAGAAATGTGGAAAATGGTCCGTTTTCAAATGTTTTATTTTTGAACGTCAGTTCACATTTGTAGGTGGATCATCAGTGTTAGAGCTAAAATTAGCATGTTTAAAGTGATTTTCAGGCTTCCAGGGGCTCGGGAAGTGAATTAAATCCTATTTGGAGGCATTTAATGTTCAAGCAAAAACAGCTGATTTTCGACAAAAGAGATAACACCCCCCATTACGTCATGCTTCAGAAATGTGGAAAAGGGTCCGTTTTCAAATGTTTTATTTTTGAACGTCAGTTCACATTTGTAGGTGGATCATCAGTGTTAGAGCTAAAATTAGCATGTTTAAAGTGATTTTCATGCTTCCAGGGGCCCTAAACACAAGATTTATGGAATGGTTAAAAGTGCATGAAAATGGCCAATTTACTCACTCTGAGTTCTCAAAAAGGGTTTCTTCACCCCGGGAAGTTAATTAAATACCATTTGGAGGCATTTAATGTTCGAGCAAAAACGGCTGATTTTCGACAAAAGAGATAACACCCCCCCATTACGTCATGCTTCAGAAATGTGGAAAATGGTCCGTTTTCAAATGTTTTATTTTTGAACGTCAGTTCACATTTGTAGGTGGATCATCAGTGTTAGAGCTAAAATTAGCATGTTTAAAGTGATTTTCATGCTTCCAGGGGCTCGGGAAGTGAATTAAATACTATTTGGAGGCATTTAATGTTCAAGCAAAAACGGCTGATTTTCGACAAAAGAGATAACACCCCCCCCCATTACATCATGCTTCAGAAATGTGGAAAACGGTCCGTTTTCAAATGTTTTATTTTTGAACGTCAGTTCACATTTGTAGGTGGATCATCAGTGTTAGAGCTAAAATTAGCATGTTTAAAGTGATTTTCATGCTTCCAGGGGCCCTATACACATGATTTATGGAATGGTTAAAAGTGCATGAAAATGGCCAATTTACTCACTCTGAGTTCTCAAAAGGGGTTTATTCACCCCGGGAAGATAATTAAATACCATTTGGAGGCATTTAATGTTCAAGCAAAAACGGCTGATTTTCGACAAAAGAGATAACACCCCCCCATTACGTCATGCTTCAGAAATGTGGAAAATGGTCTGTTTTCAAATGTTTTATTTTTGAACGTCAGTTCACATTTGTAGGTGGATCATCAGTGTTAGAGCTAAAAATTAGCATGTTTAAAGTGATTTTCATGCTTCCAGGGGCTCAGGAAGTGAATTAAATACTATTTGGAGGCATTTAATGTTCAAGCAAAAACGGCTGATTTTCGACAAAACAGATAACACCCCCCCATTACGTCATGCTTCAGAAATGTGGAAAATGGTCCGTTTTCAAATGATTTATTTTTGAACGTCAGTTCACATTTGTAGGTGGATCATCAGTGTTAGAGCTAAAATTATCATGTTTAAAGTGATTTTCATGCTTCCAGGGGCTCGGGAAGTGAATTAAATACTATTTGGAGGCATTTAATGTTCAAGCAAAAACGGCTGATTTTTGACAAAAGAGATAACACCCCCCCATTACGTCATGCTTCAGAAATGTGGAAAATGGTCCGTTTTCAAATGTTTTATTTTTGGACGTCAGTTCACATTTGTAGGTGGATCATCAGTGTTAGAGCTAAAATTAGCATTTTTAAAGTGATTTTCATGCTTCCAGGGGCCCTAAACACAAGATTTATGGAATGGTTAAAAGTGCATGAAAATGGCCAATTTACTCACTCTGAGTTCTCAAAAAGGGTTTCTTCACCCCGGGAAGTTAATTAAATACCATTTGGAGGCATTTAATGTTCGAGCAAAAACGGCTGATTTTTCTCAAAAGAGATAACACCCCCCCATTACGTCATGCTTCAGAAATGTGGAAAATGGTCTGTTTTCAAATGTTTTATTTTTTAACGTCAGTTCACATTTGTACGTGGATCATCAGTTGTAAAGCTAAAATCAGCATGTTTAAAGTGATTTTCATGCTTCCAGGGGCTCGGGAAGTGAATTAAATACTATTTGGAGGCATTTAATGTTCAAGCAAAAACGGCTGATTTTCGACA
>NW_028255593.1:0-28680 GCF_964263255.1 Lissotriton vulgaris | reverse complement strand
GAAGTTAATTAAATACCATTTGGAGGCCTTTAATGTTCGAGCAAAAACGGCTGATTTTCGACAAAAGAGATAACACCCCCCCATTACGTCATGCTTCAGAAATGTGGAAAATGGTCCGTTTTCAAATGTTTTATTTTTGAACGTCAGTTCACATTTGTAGGTGGATCATCAGTGTTAGAGCTAAAATTAGCATGTTTAAAGTGATTTTCATGCTTCCAGGGGCCAAAACACAAGATTTATGGAATGGTTAAAAGTGCATGAAAATGGCCAATTTACTCACTCTGAGTTCTCAAAAAGGGTTTCTTCACCCCGGGAAGTTAATTAAATACCATTTGGAGGCATTTAATGTTCGAGCAAAAACGGCTGATTTTCGACAAAAGAGATAACACCCCCCCATTACGTCATGCTTCAGAAATGTGAAAAATGGTCCGTTTTCAAATGTTTTATTTTTGAACGTCAGTTCACATTTGTAGGTGGATCATCAGTGTTAGAGCTAAAATTAGCATGTTTAAAGTGATATTCATGCTTCCAGGGGCTCGGGGAAGTTAATTAAATACCATTTGGAGGCATTTAATGTTCGAGCAAAAACGGCTGATTTTCGACAAAAGAGATAACACCCCCCCATTACGTCATGCTTCAGAAATGTGGAAAATGGTCCGTTTTCAAATGTTTTATTTTTGAACGTCAGTTCACATTTGTAGGTGGATCATCAGTGTTAGAGCTAAAATTAGCATGTTTAAAGTGATTTTCATGCTTCCAGGGGCTCGGGAAGTTAATTAAATACCATTTGGAGGCATTTAATGTTCGAGCAAAAACGGCTGATTTTCGACAAAAGAGATAACACCCCCCCATTACGTCATGCTTCAGAAATGTGGAAAATGGTCCGTTTTCAAATGTTTTATTTTTGAACGTCAGTTCACATTTGTAGGTGGATCATCAGTGTTAGAGCTAAAATTAGCATGTTTAAAGTGATTTTCATGCTTCCAGGGGCTCGGGAAGTTAATTAAATACCATTTGGAGGCATTTAATGTTCGAGCAAAAACGGCTGATTTTCGACAAAAGAGATAACACCCCCCCATTACGTCATGCTTCAGAAATGTGGAAAATGGTCCGTTTTCAAATGTTTTATTTTTGAACGTCAGTTCACATTTGTAGGTGGATCATCAGTGTTAGAGCTAAAATTAGCATGTTTAAAGTGATTTTCATGCTTCCAGGGGCTCGGGAAGTTAATTAAATACCATTTGGAGGCATTTAATGTTCGAGCAAAAACGGCTGATTTTCGACAAAAGAGATAACACCCCCCCATTACGTCATGCTTCAGAAATGTGGAAAATGGTCCGTTTTCAAATGTTTTATTTTTGAACGTCAGTTCACATTTGTAGGTGGATCATCAGTGTTAGAGCTAAAATTAGCATGTTTAAAGTGATTTTCATGCTTCCAGGGGCTCGGGAAGTTAATTAAATACCATTTGGAGGCATTTAATGTTCGAGCAAAAACGGCTGATTTTCGACAAAAGAGATAACACCCCCCCATTACGTCATGCTTCAGAAATGTGGAAAATGGTCCGTTTTCAAATGTTTTATTTTTGAACGTCAGTTCACATTTGTAGGTGGATCATCAGTGTTAGAGCTAAAATTAGCATGTTTAAAGTGATTTTCATGCTTCCAGGGGCTCGGGAAGTTAATTAAATACCATTTGGAGGCATTTAATGTTCGAGCAAAAGCGGCTGATTTTCGACAAAAGAGATAACACCCCCCCATTACGTCATGCTTCAGAAATGTGGAAAATGGTCCGTTTTCAAATGTTTTATTTTTGAACGTCAGTTCACATTTGTAGGTGGATCATCAGTGTTAGAGCTAAAATTAGCATGTTTAAAGTGATTTTCATGCTTCCAGGGGCCCAAAACACAAGATTTATGGAATGGTTAAAAGTGCATGAAAATGGCCAATTTACTCACTCTGAGTTCTCAAAAAGGGTTTCTTCACCCCGGGAAGTTAATTAAATATCATTTGGAGGCATTTAATGTTCGAGCAAAAACGGCTGATTTTCGACAAAAGAGATAACACCCCCCCATTACGTCATGCTTCAGAAATGTGGAAAATGGTCCGTTTTCAAATGTTTTATTTTTGAACGTCAGTTCACATTTGTAGGTGGATCATCAGTGTTAGAGCTAAAATTAGCATGTTTAAAGTGATTTTCATGCTTCCAGGGGCTCGGGAAGTTAATTAAATACCATTTGGAGGCATTTAATGTTCGAGCAAAAACGGCTGATTTTCGACAAAAGAGATAACACCCCCCCATTACGTCATGCTTCAGAAATGTGGAAAATGGTCCGTTTTCAAATGTTTTATTTTTGAACGTCAGTTCACATTTGTAGGTGGATCATCAGTGTTAGAGCTAAAATTAGCATGTTTAAAGTGATTTTCATGCTTCCAGGGGCTCGGGAAGTTAATTAAATACCATTTGGAGGCATTTAATGTTCGAGCAAAAACGGCTGATTTTCGACAAAAGAGATAACACCCCCCCCATTACGTCATGCTTCAGAAATGTGGAAAATGGTCCGTTTTCAAATGTTTTATTTTTGAACGTCAGTTCACATTTGTAGGTGGATCATCAGTGTTAGAGCTAAAATTAGCATGTTTAAAGTGATTTTCATGCTTCCAGGGGCCCAAAACACAAGATTTATGGAATGGTTAAAAGTGCATGAAAATGGCCAATTTACTCACTCTGAGTTCTCAAAAAGGGTTTCTTCACCCCGGGAAGTTAATTAAATACCATTTGGAGGCATTTAATGTTCGAGCAAAAACGGCTGATTTTCGACAAAAGAGATAACACCCCCCCATTACGTCATGCTTCAGAAATGTGGAAAATGGTCCATTTTCAAATGTTTTATTTTTGAACGTCAGTTCACATTTGTAGGTGGATCATCAGTGTTAGAGCTAAAATTAGCATGTTTAAAGTGATTTTCATGCTTCCAGGGGCTCGGAAAGTTAATTAAATACCATTTGGAGGCATTTAATGTTCGAGCAAAAACGGCTGATTTTCGACAAAAGAGATAACACCCCCCCATTACGTCATGCTTCAGAAATGTGGAAAATGGTCCGTTTTCAAATGTTTTATTTTTGAACGTCAGTTCACATTTGTAGGTGGATCATCAGTGTTAGAGCTAAAATTAGCATGTTTAAAGTGATTTTCATGCTTCCAGGGGCCCAAAACACAAGATTTATGGAATGGTTAAAAGTGCATGAAAATGGCCAATTTACTCACTCTGAGTTCTCAAAAAGGGTTTCTTCACCCCGGGAAGTTAATTAAATACCATTTGGAGGCATTTAATGTTCGAGCAAAAACGGCTGATTTTCGACAAAAGAGATAACACCCCCCCATTACGTCATGCTTCAGAAATGTGGAAAATGGTCCGTTTTCAAATGTTTTATTTTTGAACGTCAGTTCACATTTGTAGGTGGATCATCAGTGTTAGAGCTAAAATTAGCATGTTTAAAGTGATTTTCATGCTTCCAGGGGCTCGGGAAGTTAATTAAATACCATTTGGAGGCATTTAATGTTCGAGCAAAAACGGCTGATTTTCGACAAAAGAGATAACACCCCCCCATTACGTCATGCTTCAGAAATGTGGAAAATGGTCCGTTTTCAAATGTTTTATTTTTGAACGTCAGTTCACATTTGTAGGTGGATCATCAGTGTTAGAGCTAAAATTAGCATGTTTAAAGTGATTTTCATGCTTCCAGGGGCCCAAAACACAAGATTTATGGAATGGTTAAAAGTGCATGAAAATGGCCAATTTACTCACTCTGAGTTCTCAAAAAGGGTTTCTTCACCCCGGGAAGTTAATTAAATACCATTTGGAGGCATTTAATGTTCGAGCAAAAACGGCTGATTTTCGACAAAAGAGATAACACCCCCCCATTACGTCATGCTTCAGAAATGTGGAAAATGGTCCGTTTTCAAATGTTTTATTTTTGAACGTCAGTTCACATTTGTAGGTGGATCATCAGTGTTAGAGCTAAAATTAGCATGTTTAAAGTGATTTTCATGCTTCCAGGGGCTCGGGAAGTTAATTAAATACCATTTGGAGGCATTTAATGTTCGAGCAAAAACGGCTGATTTTCGACAAAAGAGATAACACCCCCCCATTACGTCATGCTTCAGAAATGTGGAAAATGGTCCGTTTTCAAATGTTTTATTTTTGAACGTCAGTTCACATTTGTAGGTGGATCATCAGTGTTAGAGCTAAAATTAGCATGTTTAAAGTGATTTTCATGCTTCCAGGGGCTCGGGAAGTTAATTAAATACCATTTGGAGGCATTTAATGTTCGAGCAAAAACGGCTGATTTTCGACAAAAGAGATAACACCCCCCCATTACGTCATGCTTCAGAAATGTGGAAAATGGTCCGTTTTCAAATGTTTTATTTTTGAACGTCAGTTCACATTTGTAGGTGGATCATCAGTGTTAGAGCTAAAATTAGCATGTTTAAAGTGATTTTCATGCTTCCAGGGGCTCGGGAAGTTAATTAAATACCATTTGGAGGCATTTAATGTTCGAGCAAAAACGGCTGATTTTCGACAAAAGAGATAACACCCCCCCATTACGTCATGCTTCAGAAATGTGGAAAATGGTCCGTTTTCAAATGTTTTATTTTTGAACGTCAGTTCACATTTGTAGGTGGATCATCAGTGTTAGAGCTAAAATTAGCATGTTTAAAGTGATTTTCATGCTTCCAGGGGCCCAAAACACAAGATTTATGGAATGGTTAAAAGTGCATGAAAATGGCCAATTTACTCACTCTGAGTACTCAAAAAGGGTTTCTTCACCCCGGGAAGTTAATTAAATACCATTTGGAGGCATTTAATGTTCGAGCAAAAACGGCTGATTTTCGACAAAAGAGATAACACCCCCCCATTACGTCATGCTTCAGAAATGTGGAAAATGGTCCGTTTTCAAATGTTTTATTTTTGAACGTCAGTTCACATTTGTAGGTGGATCATCAGTGTTAGAGCTAAAATTAGCATGTTTAAAGTGATTTTCATGCTTCCAGGGGCTCGGGAAGTTAATTAAATACCATTTGGAGGCATTTAATGTTCGAGCAAAAACGGCTGATTTTCGACAAAAGAGATAACACCCCCCCATTACGTCATGCTTCAGAAATGTGGAAAATGGTCCGTTTTCAAATGTTTTATTTTTGAACGTCAGTTCACATTTGTAGGTGGATCATCAGTGTTAGAGCTAAAATTAGCATGTTTAAAGTGATTTTCATGCTTCCAGGGGCTCGGGAAGTTAATTAAATACCATTTGGAGGCATTTAATGTTCGAGCAAAAACGGCTGATTTTCGACAAAAGAGATAACACCCCCCCATTACGTCATGCTTCAGAAATGTGGAAAATGGTCCGTTTTCAAATGTTTTATTTTTGAACGTCAGTTCACATTTGTAGGTGGATCATCAGTGTTAGAGCTAAAATTAGCATGTTTAAAGTGATTTTCATGCTTCCAGGGGCTCGGGAAGTTAATTAAATACCATTTGGAGGCATTTAATGTTCGAGCAAAAACGGCTGATTTTCGACAAAAGAGATAACACCCCCCCATTACGTCATGCTTCAGAAATGTGGAAAATGGTCCGTTTTCAAATGTTTTATTTTTGAACGTCAGTTCACATTTGTAGGTGGATCATCAGTGTTAGAGCTAAAATTAGCATGTTTAAAGTGATTTTCATGCTTCCAGGGGCCCAAAACACAAGATTTATGGAATGGTTAAAAGTGCATGAAAATGGCCAATTTACTCACTCTGAGTTCTCAAAAAGGGTTTCTTCACCCCGGGAAGTTAATTAAATACCATTTGGAGGCATTTAATGTTCGAGCAAAAACGGCTGATTTTCGACAAAAGAGATAACACCCCCCCATTACGTCATGCTTCAGAAATGTGGAAAATGGTCCGTTTTCAAATGTTTTATTTTTGAACGTCAGTTCACATTTGTAGGTGGATCATCAGTGTTAGAGCTAAAATTAGCATGTTTAAAGTGATTTTCATGCTTCCAGGGGCCCAAAACACAAGATTTATGGAATGGTTAAAAGTGCATGAAAATGGCCAATTTACTCACTCTGAGTTCTCAAAAAGGGTTTCTTCACCCCGGGAAGTTAATTAAATACCATTTGGAGGCATTTAATGTTCGAGCAAAAACGGCTGATTTTCGACAAAAGAGATAACACCCCCCCATTACGTCATGCTTCAGAAATGTGGAAAATGGTCCGTTTTCAAATGTTTTATTTTTGAACGTCAGTTCACATTTGTAGGTGGATCATCAGTGTTAGAGCTAAAATTAGCATGTTTAAAGTGATTTTCATGCTTCCAGGGGCTCGGGAAGTTAATTAAATACCATTTGGAGGCATTTAATGTTCGAGCAAAAACGGCTGATTTTCGACAAAAGAGATAACACCCCCCCATTACGTCATGCTTCAGAAATGTGGAAAATGGTCCGTTTTCAAATGTTTTATTTTTGAACGTCAGTTCACATTTGTAGGTGGATCATCAGTGTTAGAGCTAAAATTAGCATGTTTAAAGTGATTTTCATGCTTCCAGGGGCTCGGGAAGTTAATTAAATACCATTTGGAGGCATTTAATGTTCGAGCAAAAACGGCTGATTTTCGACAAAAGAGATAACACCCCCCCATTACGTCATGCTTCAGAAATGTGGAAAATGGTCCGTTTTCAAATGTTTTATTTTTGAACGTCAGTTCACATTTGTAGGTGGATCATCAGTGTTAGAGCTAAAATTAGCATGTTTAAAGTGATTTTCATGCTTCCAGGGGCCCAAAACACAAGATTTATGGAATGGTTAAAAGTGCATGAAAATGGCCAATTTACTCACTCTGAGTTCTCAAAAAGGGTTTCTTCACCCCGGGAAGTTAATTAAATACCATTTGGAGGCATTTAATGTTCGAGCAAAAACGGCTGATTTTCGACAAAAGAGATAACACCCCCCCATTACGTCATGCTTCAGAAATGTGGAAAATGGTCCGTTTTCAAATGTTTTATTTTTGAACGTCAGTTCACATTTGTAGGTGGATCATCAGTGTTAGAGCTAAAATTAGCATGTTTAAAGTGATTTTCATGCTTCCAGGGGCTCGGGAAGTTAATTAAATACCATTTGGAGGCATTTAATGTTCGAGCAAAAACGGCTGATTTTCGACAAAAGAGATAACACCCCCCCATTACGTCATGCTTCAGAAATGTGGAAAATGGTCCGTTTTCAAATGTTTTATTTTTGAACGTCAGTTCACATTTGTAGGTGGATCATCAGTGTTAGAGCTAAAATTAGCATGTTTAAAGTGATTTTCATGCTTCCAGGGGCTCGGGAAGTTAATTAAATACCATTTGGAGGCATTTAATGTTCGAGCAAAAACGGCTGATTTTCGACAAAAGAGATAACACCCCCCCATTACGTCATGCTTCAGAAATGTGGAAAATGGTCCGTTTTCAAATGTTTTATTTTTGAACGTCAGTTCACATTTGTAGGTGGATCATCAGTGTTAGAGCTAAAATGAGCATGTTTAAAGTGATTTTCATGCTTCCAGGGGCCCAAAACACAAGATTTATGGAATGGTTAAAAGTGCATGAAAATGGCCAATTTACTCACTCTGAGTTCTCAAAAAGGGTTTCTTCACCCCGGGAAGTTAATTAAATACCATTTGGAGGCATTTAATGTTCGAGCAAAAACGGCTGATTTTCGACAAAAGAGATAACACCCCCCCATTACGTCATGCTTCAGAAATGTGGAAAATGGTCCGTTTTCAAATGTTTTATTTTTGAACGTCAGTTCACATTTGTAGGTGGATCATCAGTGTTAGAGCTAAAATTAGCATGTTTAAAGTGATTTTCATGCTTCCAGGGGCTCGGGAAGTTAATTAAATACCATTTGGAGGCATTTAATGTTCGAGCAAAAACGGCTGATTTTCGACAAAAGAGATAACACCCCCCCATTACGTCATGCTTCAGAAATGTGGAAAATGGTCCGTTTTCAAATGTTTTATTTTTGAACGTCAGTTCACATTTGTAGGTGGATCATCAGTGTTAGAGCTAAAATTAGCATGTTTAAAGTGATTTTCATGCTTCCAGGGGCCCAAAACACAAGATTTATGGAATGGTTAAAAGTGCATGAAAATGGCCAATTTACTCACTCTGAGTTCTCAAAAAGGGTTTCTTCACCCCGGGAAGTTAATTAAATACCATTTGGAGGCATTTAATGTTCGAGCAAAAACGGCTGATTTTCGACAAAAGAGATAACACCCCCCCATTACGTCATGCTTCAGAAATGTGGAAAATGGTCCGTTTTCAAATGTTTTATTTTTGAACGTCAGTTCACATTTGTAGGTGGATCATCAGTGTTAGAGCTAAAATTAGCATGTTTAAAGTGATTTTCATGCTTCCAGGGGCCCAAAACACAAGATTTATGGAATGGTTAAAAGTGCATGAAAATGGCCAATTTACTCACTCTGAGTTCTCAAAAAGGGTTTCTTCACCCCGGGAAGTTAATTAAATACCATTTGGAGGCATTTAATGTTCGAGCAAAAACGGCTGATTTTCGACAAAAGAGATAACACCCCCCCATTACGTCATGCTTCAGAAATGTGGAAAATGGTCCGTTTTCAAATGTTTTATTTTTGAACGTCAGTTCACATTTGTAGGTGGATCATCAGTGTCAGAGCTAAAATTAGCATGTTTAAAGTGATTTTCATGCTTCCAGGGGCCCAAAACACAAGATTTATGGAATGGTTAAAAGTGCATGAAAATGGCCAATTTACTCACTCTGAGTTCTCAAAAAGGGTTTCTTCACCCCGGGAAGTTAATTAAATACCATTTGGAGGCATTTAATGTTCGAGCAAAAACGGCTGATTTTCGACAAAAGAGATAACACCCCCCCATTACGTCATGCTTCAGAAATGTGGAAAATGGTCCGTTTTCAAATGTTTTATTTTTGAACGTCAGTTCACATTTGTAGGTGGATCATCAGTGTTAGAGCTAAAATTAGCATGTTTAAAGTGATTCTCATGCTTCCAGGGGCTCGGGAAGTTAATTAAATACCATTTGGAGGCATTTAATGTTCGAGCAAAAACGGCTGATTTTCGACAAAAGAGATAACACCCCCCCATTACGTCATGCTTCAGAAATGTGGAAAATGGTCCGTTTTCAAATGTTTTATTTTTGAACGTCAGTTCACATTTGTAGGTGGATCATCAGTGTTAGAGCTAAAATTAGCATGTTTAAAGTGATTTTCATGCTTCCAGGGGCTCGGGAAGTTAATTAAATACCATTTGGAGGCATTTAATGTTCGAGCAAAAACGGCTGATTTTCGACAAAAGAGATAACACCCCCCCATTACGTCATGCTTCAGAAATGTGGAAAATGGTCCGTTTTCAAATGTTTTATTTTTGAACGTCAGTTCACATTTGTAGGTGGATCATCAGTGTTAGAGCTAAAATTAGCATGTTTAAAGTGATTTTCATGCTTCCAGGGGCTCGGGAAGTTAATTAAATACCATTTGGAGGCATTTAATGTTCGAGCAAAAACGGCTGATTTTCGACAAAAGAGATAACACCCCCCCATTACGTCATGCTTCAGAAATGTGGAAAATGGTCCGTTTTCAAATGTTTTATTTTTGAACGTCAGTTCACATTTGTAGGTGGATCATCAGTGTTAGAGCTAAAATTAGCATGTTTAAAGTGGTTTTCATGCTTCCAGGGGCTCGGGAAGTTAATTAAATACCATTTGGAGGCATTTAATGTTCGAGCAAAATCGGCTGATTTTCGACAAAAGAGATAACACCCCCCCATTACGTCATGCTTCAGAAATGTGGAAAATGGTCCGTTTTCAAATGTTTTATTTTTGAACGTCAGTTCACATTTGTAGGTGGATCATCAGTGTTAGAGCTAAAATTAGCATGTTTAAAGTGATTTTCATGCTTCCAGGGGCCCAAAACACAAGATTTATGGAATGGTTAAAAGTGCATGAAAATGGCCAATTTACTCACTCTGAGTTCTCAAAAAGGGTTTCTTCACCCCGGGAAGTTAATTAAATACCATTTGGAGGCATTTAATGTTCGAGCAAAAACGGCTGATTTTCGACAAAAGAGATAACACCCCCCCATTACGTCATGCTTCAGAAATGTGGAAAATGGTCCGTTTTCAAATGTTTTATTTTTGAACGTCAGTTCACATTTGTAGGTGGATCATCAGTGTTAGAGCTAAAATTAGCATGTTTAAAGTGATTTTCATGCTTCCAGGGGCCCAAAACACAAGATTTATGGAATGGTTAAAAGTGCATGAAAATGGCCAATTTACTCACTCTGAGTTCTCAAAAAGGGTTTCTTCACCCCGGGAAGTTAATTAAATACCATTTGGAGGCATTTAATGTTCGAGCAAAAACGGCTGATTTTCGACAAAAGAGATAACACCCCCCCATTACGTCATGCTTCAGAAATGTGGAAAATGGTCCGTTTTCAAATGTTTTATTTTTGAACGTCAGTTCACATTTGTAGGTGGATCATCAGTGTTAGAGCTAAAATTAGCATGTTTAAAGTGATTTTCATGCTTCCAGGGGCTCGGGAAGTTAATTAAATACCATTTGGAGGCCTTTAATGTTCGAGCAAAAACGGCTGATTTTCGACAAAAGAGATAACACCCCCCCATTACGTCATGCTTCAGAAATGTGGAAAATGGTCCGTTTTCAAATGTTTTATTTTTGAACGTCAGTTCACATTTGTAGGTGGATCATCAGTGTTAGAGCTAAAATTAGCATGTTTAAAGTGATTTTCATGCTTCCAGGGGCCCAAAACACAAGATTTATGGAATGGTTAAAAGTGCATGAAAATGGCCAATTTACTCACTCTGAGTTCTCAAAAAGGGTTTCTTCACCCCGGGAAGTTAATTAAATACCATTTGGAGGCATTTAATGTTCGAGCAAAAACGGCTGATTTTCGACAAAAGAGATAACACCCCCCCATTACGTCATGCTTCAGAAATGTGAAAAATGGTCCGTTTTCAAATGTTTTATTTTTGAACGTCAGTTCACATTTGTAGGTGGATCATCAGTGTTAGAGCTAAAATTAGCATGTTTAAAGTGATTTTCATGCTTCCAGGGGCTCGGGAAGTTAATTAAATACCATTTGGAGGCATTTAATGTTCGAGCAAAAACGGCTGATTTTCGACAAAAGAGATAACACCCCCCCATTACGTCATGCTTCAGAAATGTGGAAAATGGTCCGTTTTCAAATGTTTTATTTTTGAACGTCAGTTCACATTTGTAGGTGGATCATCAGTGTTAGAGCTAAAATTAGCATGTTTAAAGTGATTTTCATGCTTCCAGGGGCTCGGGAAGTTAATTAAATACCATTTGGAGGCATTTAATGTTCGAGCAAAAACGGCTGATTTTCGACAAAAGAGATAACACCCCCCCATTACGTCATGCTTCAGAAATGTGGAAAATGGTCCGTTTTCAAATGTTTTATTTTTGAACGTCAGTTCACATTTGTAGGTGGATCATCAGTGTTAGAGCTAAAATTAGCATGTTTAAAGTGATTTTCATGCTTCCAGGGGCTCGGGAAGTTAATTAAATACCATTTGGAGGCATTTAATGTTCGAGCAAAAACGGCTGATTTTCGACAAAAGAGATAACACCCCCCCATTACGTCATGCTTCAGAAATGTGGAAAATGGTCCGTTTTCAAATGTTTTATTTTTGAACGTCAGTTCACATTTGTAGGTGGATCATCAGTGTTAGAGCTAAAATTAGCATGTTTAAAGTGATTTTCATGCTTCCAGGGGCTCGGGAAGTTAATTAAATACCATTTGGAGGCATTTAATGTTCGAGCAAAAACGGCTGATTTTCGACAAAAGAGATAACACCCCCCCATTACGTCATGCTTCAGAAATGTGGAAAATGGTCCGTTTTCAAATGTTTTATTTTTGAACGTCAGTTCACATTTGTAGGTGGATCATCAGTGTTAGAGCTAAAATTAGCATGTTTAAAGTGATTTTCATGCTTCCAGGGGCTCGGGAAGTTAATTAAATACCATTTGGAGGCATTTAATGTTCGAGCAAAAACGGCTGATTTTCGACAAAAGAGATAACACCCCCCCATTACGTCATGCTTCAGAAATGTGGAAAATGGTCCGTTTTCAAATGTTTTATTTTTGAACGTCAGTTCACATTTGTAGGTGGATCATCAGTGTTAGAGCTAAAATTAGCATGTTTAAAGTGATTTTCATGCTTCCAGGGGCTCGGGAAGTTAATTAAATACCATTTGGAGGCATTTAATGTTCGAGCAAAAACGGCTGATTTTCGACAAAAGAGATAACACCCCCCCATTACGTCATGCTTCAGAAATGTGGAAAATGGTCCGTTTTCAAATGTTTTATTTTTGAACGTCAGTTCACATTTGTAGGTGGATCATCAGTGTTAGAGCTAAAATTAGCATGTTTAAAGTGATTTTCATGCTTCCAGGGGCCCAAAACACAAGATTTATGGAATGGTTAAAAGTGCATGAAAATGGCCAATTTACTCACTCTGAGTTCTCAAAAAGGGTTTCTTCACCCCGGGAAGTTAATTAAATATCATTTGGAGGCATTTAATGTTCGAGCAAAAACGGCTGATTTTCGACAAAAGAGATAACACCCCCCCATTACGTCATGCTTCAGAAATGTGGAAAATGGTCCGTTTTCAAATGTTTTATTTTTGAACGTCAGTTCACATTTGTAGGTGGATCATCAGTGTTAGAGCTAAAATTAGCATGTTTAAAGTGATTTTCATGCTTCCAGGGGCTCGGGAAGTTAATTAAATACCATTTGGAGGCATTTAATGTTCGAGCAAAAACGGCTGATTTTCGACAAAAGAGATAACACCCCCCCATTACGTCATGCTTCAGAAATGTGGAAAATGGTCCGTTTTCAAATGTTTTATTTTTGAACGTCAGTTCACATTTGTAGGTGGATCATCAGTGTTAGAGCTAAAATTAGCATGTTTAAAGTGATTTTCATGCTTCCAGGGGCTCGGGAAGTTAATTAAATACCATTTGGAGGCATTTAATGTTCGAGCAAAAACGGCTGATTTTCGACAAAAGAGATAACACCCCCCCCATTACGTCATGCTTCAGAAATGTGGAAAATGGTCCGTTTTCAAATGTTTTATTTTTGAACGTCAGTTCACATTTGTAGGTGGATCATCAGTGTTAGAGCTAAAATTAGCATGTTTAAAGTGATTTTCATGCTTCCAGGGGCCCAAAACACAAGATTTATGGAATGGTTAAAAGTGCATGAAAATGGCCAATTTACTCACTCTGAGTTCTCAAAAAGGGTTTCTTCACCCCGGGAAGTTAATTAAATACCATTTGGAGGCATTTAATGTTCGAGCAAAAACGGCTGATTTTCGACAAAAGAGATAACACCCCCCCATTACGTCATGCTTCAGAAATGTGGAAAATGGTCCATTTTCAAATGTTTTATTTTTGAACGTCAGTTCACATTTGTAGGTGGATCATCAGTGTTAGAGCTAAAATTAGCATGTTTAAAGTGATTTTCATGCTTCCAGGGGCTCGGAAAGTTAATTAAATACCATTTGGAGGCATTTAATGTTCGAGCAAAAACGGCTGATTTTCGACAAAAGAGATAACACCCCCCCATTACGTCATGCTTCAGAAATGTGGAAAATGGTCCGTTTTCAAATGTTTTATTTTTGAACGTCAGTTCACATTTGTAGGTGGATCATCAGTGTTAGAGCTAAAATTAGCATGTTTAAAGTGATTTTCATGCTTCCAGGGGCCCAAAACACAAGATTTATGGAATGGTTAAAAGTGCATGAAAATGGCCAATTTACTCACTCTGAGTTCTCAAAAAGGGTTTCTTCACCCCGGGAAGTTAATTAAATACCATTTGGAGGCATTTAATGTTCGAGCAAAAACGGCTGATTTTCGACAAAAGAGATAACACCCCCCCATTACGTCATGCTTCAGAAATGTGGAAAATGGTCCGTTTTCAAATGTTTTATTTTTGAACGTCAGTTCACATTTGTAGGTGGATCATCAGTGTTAGAGCTAAAATTAGCATGTTTAAAGTGATTTTCATGCTTCCAGGGGCTCGGGAAGTTAATTAAATACCATTTGGAGGCATTTAATGTTCGAGCAAAAACGGCTGATTTTCGACAAAAGAGATAACACCCCCCCATTACGTCATGCTTCAGAAATGTGGAAAATGGTCCGTTTTCAAATGTTTTATTTTTGAACGTCAGTTCACATTTGTAGGTGGATCATCAGTGTTAGAGCTAAAATTAGCATGTTTAAAGTGATTTTCATGCTTCCAGGGGCCCAAAACACAAGATTTATGGAATGGTTAAAAGTGCATGAAAATGGCCAATTTACTCACTCTGAGTTCTCAAAAAGGGTTTCTTCACCCCGGGAAGTTAATTAAATACCATTTGGAGGCATTTAATGTTCGAGCAAAAACGGCTGATTTTCGACAAAAGAGATAACACCCCCCCATTACGTCATGCTTCAGAAATGTGGAAAATGGTCCGTTTTCAAATGTTTTATTTTTGAACGTCAGTTCACATTTGTAGGTGGATCATCAGTGTTAGAGCTAAAATTAGCATGTTTAAAGTGATTTTCATGCTTCCAGGGGCTCGGGAAGTTAATTAAATACCATTTGGAGGCATTTAATGTTCGAGCAAAAACGGCTGATTTTCGACAAAAGAGATAACACCCCCCCATTACGTCATGCTTCAGAAATGTGGAAAATGGTCCGTTTTCAAATGTTTTATTTTTGAACGTCAGTTCACATTTGTAGGTGGATCATCAGTGTTAGAGCTAAAATTAGCATGTTTAAAGTGATTTTCATGCTTCCAGGGGCTCGGGAAGTTAATTAAATACCATTTGGAGGCATTTAATGTTCGAGCAAAAACGGCTGATTTTCGACAAAAGAGATAACACCCCCCCATTACGTCATGCTTCAGAAATGTGGAAAATGGTCCGTTTTCAAATGTTTTATTTTTGAACGTCAGTTCACATTTGTAGGTGGATCATCAGTGTGAGAGCTAAAATTAGCATGTTTAAAGTGATTTTCATGCTTCCAGGGGCTCGGGAAGTTAATTAAATACCATTTGGAGGCATTTAATGTTCGAGCAAAAACGGCTGATTTTCGACAAAAGAGATAACACCCCCCCATTACGTCATGCTTCAGAAATGTGGAAAATGGTCCGTTTTCAAATGTTTTATTTTTGAACGTCAGTTCACATTTGTAGGTGGATCATCAGTGTTAGAGCTAAAATTAGCATGTTTAAAGTGATTTTCATGCTTCCAGGGGCCCAAAACACAAGATTTATGGAATGGTTAAAAGTGCATGAAAATGGCCAATTTACTCACTCTGAGTACTCAAAAAGGGTTTCTTCACCCCGGGAAGTTAATTAAATACCATTTGGAGGCATTTAATGTTCGAGCAAAAACGGCTGATTTTCGACAAAAGAGATAACACCCCCCCATTACGTCATGCTTCAGAAATGTGGAAAATGGTCCGTTTTCAAATGTTTTATTTTTGAACGTCAGTTCACATTTGTAGGTGGATCATCAGTGTTAGAGCTAAAATTAGCATGTTTAAAGTGATTTTCATGCTTCCAGGGGCTCGGGAAGTTAATTAAATACCATTTGGAGGCATTTAATGTTCGAGCAAAAACGGCTGATTTTCGACAAAAGAGATAACACCCCCCCATTACGTCATGCTTCAGAAATGTGGAAAATGGTCCGTTTTCAAATGTTTTATTTTTGAACGTCAGTTCACATTTGTAGGTGGATCATCAGTGTTAGAGCTAAAATTAGCATGTTTAAAGTGATTTTCATGCTTCCAGGGGCTCGGGAAGTTAATTAAATACCATTTGGAGGCATTTAATGTTCGAGCAAAAACGGCTGATTTTCGACAAAAGAGATAACACCCCCCCATTACGTCATGCTTCAGAAATGTGGAAAATGGTCCGTTTTCAAATGTTTTATTTTTGAACGTCAGTTCACATTTGTAGGTGGATCATCAGTGTTAGAGCTAAAATTAGCATGTTTAAAGTGATTTTCATGCTTCCAGGGGCTCGGGAAGTTAATTAAATACCATTTGGAGGCATTTAATGTTCGAGCAAAAACGGCTGATTTTCGACAAAAGAGATAACACCCCCCCATTACGTCATGCTTCAGAAATGTGGAAAATGGTCCGTTTTCAAATGTTTTATTTTTGAACGTCAGTTCACATTTGTAGGTGGATCATCAGTGTTAGAGCTAAAATTAGCATGTTTAAAGTGATTTTCATGCTTCCAGGGGCCCAAAACACAAGATTTATGGAATGGTTAAAAGTGCATGAAAATGGCCAATTTACTCACTCTGAGTTCTCAAAAAGGGTTTCTTCACCCCGGGAAGTTAATTAAATACCATTTGGAGGCATTTAATGTTCGAGCAAAAACGGCTGATTTTCGACAAAAGAGATAACACCCCCCCATTACGTCATGCTTCAGAAATGTGGAAAATGGTCCGTTTTCAAATGTTTTATTTTTGAACGTCAGTTCACATTTGTAGGTGGATCATCAGTGTTAGAGCTAAAATTAGCATGTTTAAAGTGATTTTCATGCTTCCAGGGGCCCAAAACACAAGATTTATGGAATGGTTAAAAGTGCATGAAAATGGCCAATTTACTCACTCTGAGTTCTCAAAAAGGGTTTCTTCACCCCGGGAAGTTAATTAAATACCATTTGGAGGCATTTAATGTTCGAGCAAAAACGGCTGATTTTCGACAAAAGAGATAACACCCCCCCATTACGTCATGCTTCAGAAATGTGGAAAATGGTCCGTTTTCAAATGTTTTATTTTTGAACGTCAGTTCACATTTGTAGGTGGATCATCAGTGTTAGAGCTAAAATTAGCATGTTTAAAGTGATTTTCATGCTTCCAGGGGCTCGGGAAGTTAATTAAATACCATTTGGAGGCATTTAATGTTCGAGCAAAAACGGCTGATTTTCGACAAAAGAGATAACACCCCCCCATTACGTCATGCTTCAGAAATGTGGAAAATGGTCCGTTTTCAAATGTTTTATTTTTGAACGTCAGTTCACATTTGTAGGTGGATCATCAGTGTTAGAGCTAAAATTAGCATGTTTAAAGTGATTTTCATGCTTCCAGGGGCTCGGGAAGTTAATTAAATACCATTTGGAGGCATTTAATGTTCGAGCAAAAACGGCTGATTTTCGACAAAAGAGATAACACCCCCCCATTACGTCATGCTTCAGAAATGTGGAAAATGGTCCGTTTTCAAATGTTTTATTTTTGAACGTCAGTTCACATTTGTAGGTGGATCATCAGTGTTAGAGCTAAAATTAGCATGTTTAAAGTGATTTTCATGCTTCCAGGGGCCCAAAACACAAGATTTATGGAATGGTTAAAAGTGCATGAAAATGGCCAATTTACTCACTCTGAGTTCTCAAAAAGGGTTTCTTCACCCCGGGAAGTTAATTAAATACCATTTGGAGGCATTTAATGTTCGAGCAAAAACGGCTGATTTTCGACAAAAGAGATAACACCCCCCCATTACGTCATGCTTCAGAAATGTGGAAAATGGTCCGTTTTCAAATGTTTTATTTTTGAACGTCAGTTCACATTTGTAGGTGGATCATCAGTGTTAGAGCTAAAATTAGCATGTTTAAAGTGATTTTCATGCTTCCAGGGGCTCGGGAAGTTAATTAAATACCATTTGGAGGCATTTAATGTTCGAGCAAAAACGGCTGATTTTCGACAAAAGAGATAACACCCCCCCATTACGTCATGCTTCAGAAATGTGGAAAATGGTCCGTTTTCAAATGTTTTATTTTTGAACGTCAGTTCACATTTGTAGGTGGATCATCAGTGTTAGAGCTAAAATTAGCATGTTTAAAGTGATTTTCATGCTTCCAGGGGCTCGGGAAGTTAATTAAATACCATTTGGAGGCATTTAATGTTCGAGCAAAAACGGCTGATTTTCGACAAAAGAGATAACACCCCCCCATTACGTCATGCTTCAGAAATGTGGAAAATGGTCCGTTTTCAAATGTTTTATTTTTGAACGTCAGTTCACATTTGTAGGTGGATCATCAGTGTTAGAGCTAAAATGAGCATGTTTAAAGTGATTTTCATGCTTCCAGGGGCCCAAAACACAAGATTTATGGAATGGTTAAAAGTGCATGAAAATGGCCAATTTACTCACTCTGAGTTCTCAAAAAGGGTTTCTTCACCCCGGGAAGTTAATTAAATACCATTTGGAGGCATTTAATGTTCGAGCAAAAACGGCTGATTTTCGACAAAAGAGATAACACCCCCCCATTACGTCATGCTTCAGAAATGTGGAAAATGGTCCGTTTTCAAATGTTTTATTTTTGAACGTCAGTTCACATTTGTAGGTGGATCATCAGTGTTAGAGCTAAAATTAGCATGTTTAAAGTGATTTTCATGCTTCCAGGGGCTCGGGAAGTTAATTAAATACCATTTGGAGGCATTTAATGTTCGAGCAAAAACGGCTGATTTTCGACAAAAGAGATAACACCCCCCCATTACGTCATGCTTCAGAAATGTGGAAAATGGTCCGTTTTCAAATGTTTTATTTTTGAACGTCAGTTCACATTTGTAGGTGGATCATCAGTGTTAGAGCTAAAATTAGCATGTTTAAAGTGATTTTCATGCTTCCAGGGGCTCGGGAAGTTAATTAAATACCATTTGGAGGCATTTAATGTTCGAGCAAAAACGGCTGATTTTCGACAAAAGAGATAACACCCCCCCATTACGTCATGCTTCAGAAATGTGGAAAATGGTCCGTTTTCAAATGTTTTATTTTTGAACGTCAGTTCACATTTGTAGGTGGATCATCAGTGTTAGAGCTAAAATTAGCATGTTTAAAGTGATTTTCATGCTTCCAGGGGCTCGGGAAGTTAATTAAATACCATTTGGAGGCATTTAATGTTCGAGCAAAAACGGCTGATTTTCGACAAAAGAGATAACACCCCCCCATTACGTCATGCTTCAGAAATGTGGAAAATGGTCCGTTTTCAAATGTTTTATTTTTGAACGTCAGTTCACATTTGTAGGTGGATCATCAGTGTTAGAGCTAAAATTAGCATGTTTAAAGTGATTTTCATGCTTCCAGGGGCCCAAAACACAAGATTTATGGAATGGTTAAAAGTGCATGAAAAGGGCCAATTTACTCACTCTGAGTTCTCAAAAAGGGTTTCTTCACCCCGGGAAGTTAATTAAATACCATTTGGAGGCATTTAATGTTCGAGCAAAAACGGCTGATTTTCGACAAAAGAGATAACACCCCCCCATTACGTCATGCTTCAGAAATGTGGAAAATGGTCCGTTTTCAAATGTTTTATTTTTGAACGTCAGTTCACATTTGTAGGTGGATCATCAGTGTTAGAGCTAAAATTAGCATGTTTAAAGTGATTTTCATGCTTCCAGGGGCTCGGGAAGTTAATTAAATACCATTTGGAGGCATTTAATGTTCGAGCAAAAACGGCTGATTTTCGACAAAAGAGATAACACCCCCCCATTACGTCATGCTTCAGAAATGTGGAAAATGGTCCGTTTTCAAATGTTTTATTTTTGAACGTCAGTTCACATTTGTAGGTGGATCATCAGTGTTAGAGCTAAAATTAGCATGTTTAAAGTGATTTTCATGCTTCCAGGGGCTCGGGAAGTTAATTAAATACCATTTGGAGGCATTTAATGTTCGAGCAAAAACGGCTGATTTTCGACAAAAGAGATAACACCCCCCCATTACGTCATGCTTCAGAAATGTGGAAAATGGTCCGTTTTCAAATGTTTTATTTTTGAACGTCAGTTCACATTTGTAGGTGGATCATCAGTGTTAGAGCTAAAATTAGCATGTTTAAAGTGATTTTCATGCTTCCAGGGGCTCGGGAAGTTAATTAAATACCATTTGGAGGCATTTAATGTTCGAGCAAAAACGGCTGATTTTTGACAAAAGAGATAACACCCCCCCATTACGTCATGCTTGAGAAATGTGGAAAATGGTCCGTTTTCAAATGTTTTATTTTTGAACGTCAGTTCACATTTGTAGGTGGATCATCAGTGTTAGAGCTAAAATTAGCATGTTTAAAGTGATTTTCATGCTTCCAGGGGCTCGGGAAGTTAATTAAATACCATTTGGAGGCATTTAATGTTCGAGCAAAAACGGCTGATTTTCGACAAAAGAGATAACACCCCCCCATTACGTCATGCTTCAGAAATGTGGAAAATGGTCCGTTTTCAAATGTTTTATTTTTGAACGTCAGTTCACATTTGTAGGTGGATCATCAGTGTTAGAGCTAAAATTAGCATGTTTAAAGTGATTTTCATGCTTCCAGGGGCTCGGGAAGTTAATTAAATACCATTTGGAGGCATTTAATGTTCGAGCAAAAACGGCTGATTTTCGACAAAAGAGATAACACCCCCCCATTACGTCATGCTTCAGAAATGTGGAAAATGGTCCGTTTTCAAATGTTTTATTTTTGAACGTCAGTTCACATTTGTAGGTGGATCATCAGTGTTAGAGCTAAAATTAGCATGTTTAAAGTGATTTTCATGCTTCCAGGGGCCCAAAACACAAGATTTATGGAATGGTTAAAAGTGCATGAAAATGGCCAATTTACTCACTCTGAGTTCTCAAAAAGGGTTTCTTCACCCCGGGAAGTTAATTAAATACCATTTGGAGGCATTTAATGTTCGAGCAAAAACGGCTGATTTTCGACAAAAGAGATAACACCCCCCCATTACGTCATGCTTCAGAAATGTGGAAAATGGTCCGTTTTCAAATGTTTTATTTTTGAACGTCAGTTCACATTTGTAGGTGGATCATCAGTGTTAGAGCTAAAATTAGCATGTTTAAAGTGATTTTCATGCTTCCAGGGGCTCGGGAAGTTAATTAAATACCATTTGGAGGCATTTAATGTTCGAGCAAAAACGGCTGATTTTCGACAAAAGAGATAACACCCCCCCATTACGTCATGCTTCAGAAATGTGGAAAATGGTCCGTTTTCAAATGTTTTATTTTTGAACGTCAGTTCACATTTGTAGGTGGATCATCAGTGTTAGAGCTAAAATTAGCATGTTTAAAGTGATTTTCATGCTTCCAGGGGCTCGGGAAGTTAATTAAATACCATTTGGAGGCATTTAATGTTCGAGCAAAAACGGCTGATTTTCGACAAAAGAGATAACACCCCCCCATTACGTCATGCTTCAGAAATGTGGAAAATGGTCCGTTTTCAAATGTTTTATTTTTGAACGTCAGTTCACATTTGTAGGTGGATCATCAGTGTTAGAGCTAAAATTAGCATGTTTAAAGTGATTTTCATGCTTCCAGGGGCCCAAAACACAAGATTTATGGAATGGTTAAAAGTGCATGAAAATGGCCAATTTACTCACTCTGAGTTCTCAAAAAGGGTTTCTTCACCCCGGGAAGTTAATTAAATACCATTTGGAGGCATTTAATGTTCGAGCAAAAACGGCTGATTTTCGACAAAAGAGATAACACCCCCCCATTACGTCATGCTTCAGAAATGTGGAAAATGGTCCGTTTTCAAATGTTTTATTTTTGAACGTCAGTTCACATTTGTAGGTGGATCATCAGTGTTAGAGCTAAAATTAGCATGTTTAAAGTGATTTTCATGCTTCCAGGGGCCCAAAACACAAGATTTATGGAATGGTTAAAAGTGCATGAAAATGGCCAATTTACTCACTCTGAGTTCTCAAAAAGGGTTTCTTCACCCCGGGAAGTTAATTAAATACCATTTGGAGGCATTTAATGTTCGAGCAAAAACGGCTGATTTTCGACAAAAGAGATAACACCCCCCCATTACGTCATGCTTCAGAAATGTGGAAAATGGTCCGTTTTCAAATGTTTTATTTTTGAACGTCAGTTCACATTTGTAGGTGGATCATCAGTGTTAGAGCTAAAATTAGCATGTTTAAAGTGATTTTCATGCTTCCAGGGGCTCGGGAAGTTAATTAAATACCATTTGGAGGCATTTAATGTTCGAGCAAAAACGGCTGATTTTCGACAAAAGAGATAACACCCCCCCATTACGTCATGCTTCAGAAATGTGGAAAATGGTCCGTTTTCAAATGTTTTATTTTTGAACGTCAGTTCACATTTGTAGGTGGATCATCAGTGTTAGAGCTAAAATTAGCATGTTTAAAGTGATTTTCATGCTTCCAGGGGCTCGGGAAGTTAATTAAATACCATTTGGAGGCATTTAATGTTCGAGCAAAAACGGCTGATTTTCGACAAAAGAGATAACACCCCCCCATTACGTCATGCTTCAGAAATGTGGAAAATGGTCCGTTTTCAAATGTTTTATTTTTGAACGTCAGTTCACATTTGTAGGTGGATCATCAGTGTTAGAGCTAAAATTAGCATGTTTAAAGTGATTTTCATGCTTCCAGGGGCTCGGGAAGTTAATTAAATACCATTTGGAGGCATTTAATGTTCGAGCAAAAACGGCTGATTTTTGACAAAAGAGATAACACCCCCCCATTACGTCATGCTTCAGAAATGTGGAAAATGGTCCGTTTTCAAATGTTTTATTTTTGAACGTCAGTTCACATTTGTAGGTGGATCATCAGTGTTAGAGCTAAAATTAGCATGTTTAAAGTGATTTTCATGCTTCCAGGGGCTCGGGAAGTTAATTAAATACCATTTGGAGGCATTTAATGTTCGAGCAAAAACGGCTGATTTTCGACAAAAGAGATAACACCCCCCCATTACGTCATGCTTCAGAAATGTGGAAAATGGTCCGTTTTCAAATGTTTTATTTTTGAACGTCAGTTCACATTTGTAGGTGGATCATCAGTGTTAGAGCTAAAATTAGCATGTTTAAAGTGATTTTCATGCTTCCAGGGGCCCAAAACACAAGATTTATGGAATGGTTAAAAGTGCATGAAAATGGCCAATTTACTCACTCTGAGTTCTCAAAAAGGGTTTCTTCACCCCGGGAAGTTAATTAAATACCATTTGGAGGCATTTAATGTTCGAGCAAAAACGGCTGATTTTCGACAAAAGAGATAACACCCCCCCATTACGTCATGCTTCAGAAATGTGGAAAATGGTCCGTTTTCAAATGTTTTATTTTTGAACGTCAGTTCACATTTGTAGGTGGATCATCAGTGTCAGAGCTAAAATTGAGTTCTCAAAAAGGGTTTCTTCACCCCGGGAAGTTAATTAAATACCATTTGGAGGCATTTAATGTTCGAGCAAAAACGGCTGATTTTCGACAAAAGAGATAACACCCCCCCATTACGTCATGCTTCAGAAATGTGGAAAATGGTCCGTTTTCAAATGTTTTATTTTTGAACGTCAGTTCACATTTGTAGGTGGATCATCAGTGTCAGAGCTAAAATTAGCATGTTTAAAGTGATTTTCATGCTTCCAGGGGCTCGGGAAGTTAATTAAATACCATTTGGAGGCATTTAATGTTCGAGCAAAAACGGCTGATTTTCGACAAAAGAGATAACACCCCCCCATTACGTCATGCTTCAGAAATGTGGAAACTGGTCAAACTGGTCCGTTTTCAAATGTTTTATTTTTGAACGTCAGTTCACATTTGTAGGTGGATCATCAGTGTTAGAGCTAAAATTAGCATGTTTAAAGTGATTTTCATGCTTCCAGGGGCTCGGGAAGTTAATTAAATACCATTTGGAGGCATTTAATGTTCGAGCAAAAACGGCTGATTTTCGACAAAAGAGATAACACCCCCCCATTACGTCATGCTTCAGAAATGTGGAAAATGGTCCGTTTTCAAATGTTTTATTTTTTAACGTCAGTTCACATTTGTAGGTGGATCATCAGTGTTAGAGCTAAAATTAGCATGTTTAAAGTGATTTTCATGCTTCCAGTGGCCCAAAACACAAGATTTATGGAATGGTTAAAAGTGCATGAAAATGGCCAATTTACTCACTCTGAGTTCTCAAAAAGGGTTTCTTCACCCCGGGAAGTTAATTAAATACCATTTGGAGGCATTTAATGTTCGAGCAAAAACGGCTGATTTTCGACAAAAGAGATAACACCCCCCCATTACGTCATGCTTCAGAAATGTGGAAAATGGTCCGTTTTCAAATGTTTTATTTTTGAACGTCAGTTCACATTTGTAGGTGGATCATCAGTGTTAGAGCTAAAATTAGCATGTTTAAAGTGATTTTCATGCTTCCAGGGGCTCGGGAAGTTAATTAAATACCATTTGGAGGCATTTAATGTTCGAGCAAAAACGGCTGATTTTCGACAAAAGAGATAACACCCCCCCATTACGTCATGCTTCAGAAATGTGGAAAATGGTCCGTTTTCAAATGTTTTATTTTTGAACGTCAGTTCACATTTGTAGGTGGATCATCAGTGTTAGAGCTAAAATTAGCATGTTTAAAGTGATTTTCATGCTTCCAGGGGCTCAGGAAGTTAATTAAATACCATTTGGAGGCATTTAATGTTCGAGCAAAAACGGCTGATTTTCGACAAAAGAGATAACACCCCCCCATTACGTCATGCTTCAGAAATGTGGAAAATGGTCCGTTTTCAAATGTTTTATTTTTGAACGTCAGTTCACATTTGTAGGTGGATCATCAGTGTTAGAGCTAAAATGAGCATGTTTAAAGTGATTTTCATGCTTCCAGGGGCCCAAAACACAAGATTTATGGAATGGTTAAAAGTGCATGAAAATGGCCAATTTACTCACTCTGAGTTCTCAAAAAGGGTTTCTTCACCCCGGGAAGTTAATTAAATACCATTTGGAGGCATTTAATGTTCGAGCAAAAACGGCTGATTTTCGACAAAAGAGATAACACCCCCCCATTACGTCATGCTTCAGAAATGTGGAAAATGGTCCGTTTTCAAATGTTTTATTTTTGAACGTCAGTTCACATTTGTAGGTGGATCATCAGTGTTAGAGCTAAAATTAGCATGTTTAAAGTGATTTTCATGCTTCCAGGGGCTCGGGAAGTTAATTAAATACCATTTGGAGGCATTTAATGTTCGAGCAAAAACGGCTGATTTTCGACAAAAGAGATAACACCCCCCCATTACGTCATGCTTCAGAAATGTGGAAAATGGTCCATTTTCAAATGTTTTATTTTTGAACGTCAGTTCACATTTGTAGGTGGATCATCAGTGTTAGAGCTAAAATTAGCATGTTTAAAGTGATTTTCATGCTTCCAGGGGCTCGGGAAGTTAATTAAATACCATTTGGAGGCATTTAATGTTCGAGCAAAAACGGCTGATTTTCGACAAAAGAGATAACACCCCCCCATTACGTCATGCTTCAGAAATGTGGAAAATGGTCCGTTTTCAAATGTTTTATTTTTGAACGTCAGTTCACATTTGTAGGTGGATCATCAGTGTTAGAGCTAAAATTAGCATGTTTAAAGTGATTTTCATGCTTCCAGGGGCTCGGGAAGTTAATTAAATACCATTTGGAGGCATTTAATGTTCGAGCAAAAACGGCTGATTTTCGACAAAAGAGATAACACCCCCCCATTACGTCATGCTTCAGAAATGTGGAAAATGGTCCGTTTTCAAATGTTTTATTTTTGAACGTCAGTTCACATTTGTAGGTGGATCATCAGTGTTAGAGCTAAAATTAGCATGTTTAAAGTGATTTTCATGCTTCCAGGGGCTCGGGAAGTTAATTAAATACCATTTGGAGGCATTTAATGTTCGAGCAAAAACGGCTGATTTTCGACAAAAGAGATAACACCCCCCCATTACGTCATGCTTCAGAAATGTGGAAAATGGTCCGTTTTCAAATGTTTTATTTTTGAACGTCAGTTCACATTTGTAGGTGGATCATCAGTGTTAGAGCTAAAATGAGCATGTTTAAAGTGATTTTCATGCTTCCAGGGGCCCAAAACACAAGATTTATGGAATGGTTAAAAGTGCATGAAAATGGCCAATTTACTCACTCTGAGTTCTCAAAAAGGGTTTCTTCACCCCGGGAAGTTAATTAAATACCATTTGGAGGCATTTAATGTTCGAGCAAAAACGGCTGATTTTCGACAAAAGAGATAACACCCCCCCATTACGTCATGCTTCAGAAATGTGGAAAATGGTCCGTTTTCAAATGTTTTATTTTTGAACGTCAGTTCACATTTGTAGGTGGATCATCAGTGTTAGAGCTAAAATTAGCATGTTTAAAGTGATTTTCATGCTTCCAGGGGCTCGGGAAGTTAATTAAATACCATTTGGAGGCATTTAATGTTCGAGCAAAAACGGCTGATTTTCGACAAAAGAGATAACACCCCCCCATTACGTCATGCTTCAGAAATGTGGAAAATGGTCCGTTTTCAAATGTTTTATTTTTGAACGTCAGTTCACATTTGTAGGTGGATCATCAGTGTTAGAGCTAAAATTAGCATGTTTAAAGTGATTTTCATGCTTCCAGGGGCTCGGGAAGTTAATTAAATACCATTTGGAGGCATTTAATGTTCGAGCAAAAACGGCTGATTTTCGACAAAAGAGATAACACCCCCCCATTACGTCATGCTTCAGAAATGTGGAAAATGGTCCGTTTTCAAATGTTTTATTTTTGAACGTCAGTTCACATTTGTAGGTGGATCATCAGTGTTAGAGCTAAAATTAGCATGTTTAAAGTGATTTTCATGCTTCCAGGGGCTCGGGAAGTTAATTAAATACCATTTGGAGGCATTTAATGTTCGAGCAAAAACGGCTGATTTTCGACAAAAGAGATAACACCCCCCCATTACGTCATGCTTCAGAAATGTGGAAAATGGTCCGTTTTCAAATGTTTTATTTTTGAACGTCAGTTCACATTTGTAGGTGGATCATCAGTGTTAGAGCTAAAATTAGCATGTTTAAAGTGATTTTCATGCTTCCAGGGGCCCAAAACACAAGATTTATGGAATGGTTAAAAGTGCATGAAAATGGCCAATTTACTCACTCTGAGTTCTCAAAAAGGGTTTCTTCACCCCGGGAAGTTAATTAAATACCATTTGGAGGCATTTAATGTTCGAGCAAAAACGGCTGATTTTCGACAAAAGAGATAACACCCCCCCATTACGTCATGCTTCAGAAATGTGGAAAATGGTCCGTTTTCAAATGTTTTATTTTTGAACGTCAGTTCACATTTGTAGGTGGATCATCAGTGTCAGAGCTAAAATTAGCATGTTTAAAGTGATTTTCATGCTTCCAGGGGCCCAAAACACAAGATTTATGGAATGGTTAAAAGTGCATGAAATGGCCAATTTACTCACTCTGAGTTCTCAAAAAGGGTTTCTTCACCCCGGGAAGTTAATTAAATACCATTTGGAGGCATTTAATGTTCGAGCAAAAACGGCTGATTTTCGACAAAAGAGATAACACCCCCCCATTACGTCATGCTTCAGAAATGTGGAAAATGGTCCGTTTTCAAATGTTTTATTTTTGAACATCAGTTCACATTTGTAGGTGGATCATCAGTGTTAGAGCTAAAATTAGCATGTTTAAAGTGATTCTCATGCTTCCAGGGGCTCGGGAAGTTAATTAAATACCATTTGGAGGCATTTAATGTTCGAGCAAAAACGGCTGATTTTCGACAAAAGAGATAACACCCCCCCATTACGTCATGCTTCAGAAATATGGAAAATGGTCCGTTTTCAAATGTTTTATTTTTGAACGTCAGTTCACATTTGTAGGTGGATCATCAGTGTTAGAGCTAAAATTAGCATGTTTAAAGTGATTTTCATGCTTCCAGGGGCTCGGGAAGTTAATTAAATACCATTTGGAGGCATTTAATGTTCGAGCAAAAACGGCTGATTTTTGACAAAAGAGATAACACCCCCCCATTACGTCATGCTTCAGAAATGTGGAAAATGGTCCGTTTTCAAATGTTTTATTTTTGAACGTCAGTTCACATTTGTAGGTGGATCATCAGTGTTAGAGCTAAAATTAGCATGTTTAAAGTGATTTTCATGCTTCCAGGGGCTCGGGAAGTTAATTAAATACCATTTGGAGGCATTTAATGTTCGAGCAAAAACGGCTGATTTTCGACAAAAGAGATAACACCCCCCCATTACGTCATGCTTCAGAAATGTGGAAAATGGTCCGTTTTCAAATGTTTTATTTTTGAACGTCAGTTCACATTTGTAGGTGGATCATCAGTGTTAGAGCTAAAATTAGCATGTTTAAAGTGATTTTCATGCTTCCAGGGGCTCGGGAAGTTAATTAAATACCATTTGGAGGCATTTAATGTTCGAGCAAAAACGGCTGATTTTCGACAAAAGAGATAACACCCCCCCATTACGTCATGCTTCAGAAATGTGGAAAATGGTCAGTTTTCAAATGTTTTATTTTTGAACGTCAGTTCACATTTGTAGGTGGATCATCAGTGTTAGAGCTAAAATTAGCATGTTTAAAGTGATTTTCATGCTTCCAGGGGCCCAAAACACAAGATTTATGGAATGGTTAAAAGTGCATGAAAATGGCCAATTTACTCACTCTGAGTTCTCAAAAAGGGTTTCTTCACCCCGGGAAGTTAATTAAATACCATTTGGAGGCATTTAATGTTCGAGCAAAAACGGCTGATTTTCGACAAAAGAGATAACACCCCCCCATTACGTCATGCTTCAGAAATGTGGAAAATGGTCCGTTTTC
>NW_028255591.1:0-91595 GCF_964263255.1 Lissotriton vulgaris | reverse complement strand
CATGTAACATGTAGATGATAGATTTTTTTATGTAGATTGGTAAGTAGGTTACTGCTTTAAACACAGATATCCTTTTGTTACTTGGAGTTCATAGTTTGATATCCTTCACAAATAGCACTGTAAGCTACATAGAACATGACTCCTACACCCTGTAACCCTGTCTTATGTAATGCATCTTGTACATTCATTTACCCACTTACATGATTTATTGTCAGATAATGTGTATGTGTGATGTAAAGTGCTCGGACATCTTACATTGGGATGAGTAACGTTATAAAAGAAATAAAACAAAATAGTGGTATTTAAATTGTTACTTGTGTAAATACTGGGACAGACCAACACATATGACTTTCTTACAGTGCATGACTATCTCTTATTTACAGGGACTGAGCAAGTCAAAAGCAAACCGCTCTTAATTACCTGTGAAGTGATAACAAGCTGTGCCAATCCACTGAATCTGCATCTGGGTGAGAGTCTCCACATAACTCCCAGCCTAGCTGCACAAAGAAAAGGAAACCTGATGACCCCTTAAATTCAGTCTTTGTTGTGGGCCTAGCTGAAATTTAAAAGAACAAACTCCTCAGACACATGCACATTGCTGGAAGGAAAGCAGATAATGTTCATGTGCTGCTAAATCTGTCCACAAAATCATCATATTTCAGTGGGACCCACTTCTTGGCACTGTCTACCCTGTGAAACAAATCTGTAGATAACAGTGGCATAGCTAACCCTCTGGCTACCTGTGGCTGGCCCTGCAGTGAAGAGAGGGGGGGTGCTGGTGAGTTTTCTTCGTTTGCCCCCCTGTGGTAAATGCATCGAGGAGCAAGGGGGCTTGCTATTGCTGCCCTGAGATGGCAGGTAAGAGCGAGGGGAGGCTGCCGCTTGAAAAACTCACACTGCCCGATGAAAACTGCTGCCCTTTGCTATGCCATTGATTGATGCCATCCACCCACATGTACCCTCAGCTTGTACCCTGAAGGTACATTTTGATTATTCGATGTTAGCGCCCATAGTAATCTCCAGTAGATGTTCCCTTATTGGAACAGGAGTTTTGTCATTCATGTCTACTATTTTTTAATTTCCAGGATGCCACCTAGGGGCTTAGGGCCGTATGTATGAACACATTTTCCCATAGACACAGAATGGGTAAAACCCTTTGATACATATGGCCCTTATTTACAAGCCCAGTGTGCTGCCGGAACATCACTTTTTTTGACGTTCCAGCAGTGCACTGGGCTTATCCATATCTATGCGGCCTCGGAAAGCCAGCCTGCGTGGCTTTTAATGACATAGTAGATATGGTGTAAGGCAATACAGCGCATGTTGCTATGTTGGCTCACACTGCCCAGGGGAGGCATGCCACTCAAAGTCCATGGTTTTTTACACATTCCCAGATTTACAAGAAAGCAGGAATATGGGAATGCGTCAAAACTCTCTGCCTCCCCAGGGGTGCTATATAGGTTTTTTTGTGAAGGAAGGTCTTCCTTCCTCCACAAAAACAATCTGATTTAATGACATATTCCATCACAGACGCCCTTGCACCATGGAGCCTGGGTGCCTGTGTTGGCGCATGGCAGCCATTTGTGCATCAACTCTGTAAAAGAGGACAGGAATGCATTGTTTCTCATGGAGCACATTCCTGCCCTTGATGCAGGGCAGTGCTGCAAGAAGCCTTGCAGGGCTGCACTGCATCATAATGTTGTAAATGAGGCCCTGAGAGGTTACCCATGAGGGATCGATGGCACACTCAGTTACTGGGCTATGAAGCTCAGAAATTCAATACAAATTAGATTTTTTGTAGGAAAGAAATTGGGTTATTGGTTAAGAGAGATGGAAGACCATTCAAACATCAACCAAAATCCTTCTCAGGGTGAGCCACAAAATTCACTAAATTAACTTGTGCTAAACACTTCGTTAGCTTTGCACAAAAGCAGTCAGGCATAACTTAGATGTAATGTGTAAACCATGATGACAGTTTTATATTTTAAAATAGACTGTTTTTTATGTTCTAATTTAGTAAATTATGCAATGATGACATTCAGGATTTGATAACGTATTGGAAGAGCAGGGGCGATATCCAATTGCTCCTTTTATTATTGTCAATTTAAATGTATGTGAATTACCGCTGAAGGTTTTTATGTAAATAAAAGAGAATACACTCATATTACACATATATACTTTTTTGCATTATATTGTGTTTGTGCGGACTTAACAAAGATAAATGTTTGTGATTTATATTTTTCTATGCAAAATAAGGAGATGATGGACGGGGCGCTGAAACTTTTCAGACAACCACCCCAGTCACAGATTACTTCATGCCCCTTAAGAAAAGCATGAAGGTCAATATAAAGGCTGGTGCAATCTGAACCTGTCAGGAGCAGATCATCATTTTGGAGGGAGTTACCTTAACTACTCATTAAAACATGGTCTCTTTTAGCTACAAGCTATCTCCCTGAGAAGCTCTACTCATAAGGGTTTCCCAAGACAAATGTGTGAATGATTCAATTGGTATCAAACAATATCCATGCAGTTTAGAGCCCAGTTGGATCCCAGCAAACATCATGCCTATGCCAGGGGACTCCAGCCAACAGCGATGTACTCATGCTGATCCTCTACACCTCCTTCTTCTTAGTGAACTTACCAGATGCCTGGAAACACGTAACAGTCCCCCACTTCCTGAAGAAACCTTCTGCAGAAAATTGTAAAGTTTGCTGATCATAGTCCATGTCACTTTTCTTTTAACACAATGATAGTGTGTGATATATCTAAAGCTTGCCTCAAAGTGTGAGAAGAGGGAACAGTTCCCAAAAATATCTCAAAATATATAGAAACAAAACAAATGAGAAGCACAGCCATGGTGAAAAACAGCCCAAGTAAGCCCAGCACGCGAACAAATATGCATTAGTGTACACACTTCATATACATTTCCAATAATAGAATACAGTAATGAGTAACTTGTGGCTTTAACTTGTGATTGAGCAGAAAGAAAAGAGTATTTTAGTGGTGACTTCTATATATAGAATAAGCTAATGAACAATGGGTGGTTTCATTTCTTCTCAGCCTGTAGTTTGTCACTCAAGACCCTCGGCGCCAGCGGGGGTAAACTGGTTCTGGGCGCTTCGATGCGCACAGGAACCAGCGGAAGCGGGGTGCGCACCAGCCACCCGACCGGAAGTGACCTGTTGACCTGAGTGCCCCCAAAGGGCGCCCAATGGTCAACCTGGCTTTGTTTGAACCCCCCAATCAGGGGGACTCACCTGAGACCTGCATGGAGGGCTCAAGAGGATTTAAGCGACGCCGCCCTCCCAGCAGAAGCACATCGCATTCGAGGAGCTGGGAGAACGGCGCGACAGCAACAACGACTGAAGAGGAAGAGAGGCGACGCGGCGAAGGACGAAGAGGAAGACGCCAAGGCTCCAGTTGAAGATCAAGGTCGTCATCACCGAGGACGCCTTACGGAGCGCGGCGCGCCGTGCCAGCTCCCCCGAAGCAGCAGCAGGTAAAAACCGCAGCAAGCTCAGAGCCCGGGATAAGCAAACGCAGCTAGCTGTGCCCCCAGCTGACGGCATGACGCAGACGCGGGAAACCTAAGAAGCCACACACAAGTGCGCAGGGACTCACGACATGTCGGAAGGCCAGCCGGACGAGATGGCAGAGGTGCTGTTGAAGATCCGAGCGTTATCGGCCATCCACGGCGACGACTGGCTTCACCCCCACCTGGGCAAAGGGAAGGAGAACAGACCGGTAGAACAGGCGGACGAAGAGCCAGGGCCTTCCGCACCCAAGAAGTTGAAAAACACGCCGATGAAGAGAACATCGAAGAGGAACCCTCCGAGGAAAGTGCGGCAGAAACCCCTCCCGCCGAGACCAGAGGGCGGCGACCAGAGCGAGACCACCGACCAAAAGAAAAAGGGTGAGCATATTAGCAACATCGTAAGGGAATGTCTAAAATCGCTGGCGCCGGGGCTACTTAATGGCACAGGGCAGGGAGTACCGGGGCCTAGGGAGCAGCGCGCGGAGGAAGCGGCAGGTCTCACGTGGCATATGGTCGACCCGGGGAGGGCCCGTCAGACAAGAGTGCAAGAGCAGGTAAGCTTGTCCACCCAGGGGGAACAAATCTCCCCACTACCCGGTTGGGGTTACGGCCCCGTTTCGGGAAGCCCGCCTCCGAGTGGAGTAGTCAACGATCATTACATCAGGCCATCCCCCGGTCCGGCGTCCCTGACTACGAAAGCCACCGACTTGGCATGTCTCATCCCCCTAGCGGTGAAAGAGAGGATATGGCGCAAAGAATTCATTGACATATTTTCGCTGCTTGAAATACAGCTAGAGGGACTTGATCTAACCACGTGCGACAGGAAGGAAGAGGACAGGAGAGAAAGGCGTGGGGCCAGAAAGGAGCGCAGTTTCGACAATTGGTTAGATGCCTTTAGAATCATGGCGTGCATTATAGTGGAAAGGTTCCCCCATTGCGCGGCTGACTTGTGGCTTTACGAGGCCAATATCCACCTAGCACAGAGGCAGTTCCCGGGGGATGCCTGGTTAGAATACGATAAAGGGTTTAGATTAAAAATGCAGAGGCACCCCGAAATGGAGTGGAATGAGGAGGATGTCTCGGGTTTCATCCACAAGATGCTCACAGCCAAAGATGTTAGGGTCTGGGCGGGAAAAGGCGACCAGCCCTTTCGGAGCTCCTACCAAAAGGGGAAGAGCGGTTCTTATCAAAGGCGGTCGAACGGGAGATCGTACTCCCCAACCGCAACCAAGGCGATCTGTTGGAGATACGAGGCGGGGGACTGCTCATGGGGCTCGTCTTGTAAGTTTCAACACGCATGCGCTAGCTGCGGGGGCAAGCACGCCACCGTTGCGTGCAAAGGTTCCAAGCACGAAGCAAAAAGAGAGAAGAGAGAAAAGAGCAAGAAGCGTTAGCCCCAACGCAGGGGAAAGGAGGGGACTGGTGGACATTTGTAGGCGCCAGCTGGCCAGATCCCCCATTGTTACGCAACAGCTGCGCAGATTAACAAACAAATACCCGAACAAAGCAGAGGCCAGATCACTGGTAGAGGGCTTCGAGCAAGGCTTTGTTATTCCATTCCAGGGCCCGCTCCCCTCGGCGGGAGCGAGTAACCTGAAGTCGGCAAGCCAACACCCCGAAGTGGTTAGCGCCAAGATAGAGAAAGAATTGAAACTGGGTAGAGTTGAGGGCCCCCTCCCAAAGGAATTGCATGAAGGCATAGTCATCTCCCCGCTAGGCGTGGTCCCCAAGAAGAAACAAGGTCAATTCAGGCTGATACACCACCTATCGTTTCCGGAAGGTTCCTCCGTGAACTACGGTATCGACCCCGAAGCTTGCTCAGTGAGCTATGCGTCAGTCGACGACGCTATCGAGCTGGTTAAGGCGACAGGCAGAGGAGCCCTCATGGCGAAGGCCGATATTGAATCTGCGTTCCGACTATTGCCGGTCCACCCCTCCAGCTTCCATATATTGGGTTTCCAATGGGGCGAGGGCGTGTTTATTGACAAAGCCATGCCCATGGGATGCGCAATTTCATGCGCATACTTCGAGCAGTTCGCCACTTTCTTAGAATGGGCGCTGCATGACCGGCACCAGGAAGGTGGAAAGCTGCACTACCTAGACGACTTCCTGTTCACAGGCCCGGCAGGGTCCTCAATGTGCGCAAGCTCATTGGCAGCCTTCGAGGAGCTATCTAGGTCCCTAGGGGTCCCCCTCGCAAAAGAAAAAACTACAGGCCCGACCACAAGTCTCACGTTCCTGGGCATAGAATTGGACTCTATAGCGGGAACGGCCAGGCTGCCTCCCGACAAGGTGAAAGAATTTCGCGAGGAAGTATCGAAGCTACGGGGTCGGAGCAAGGCCACCCTGAGGGAAATCCAACGAGTGATAGGGAGACTTAACTTCGCGGCGTGGGTAATCCCGCCCGCCAGGGTATTCTCAACACGCCTAACAGGGCTAACGGCCGGCGTCACCCACAAGCACCACCACATCAGGCTGAGCGCAGGCGTGAAACAGGACCTGCAGGTGTGGGACGAGTTCCTACAAGAGTTCAACGGGGTGCTGATTTGGAGGGCAGGTTGGGTAACGGCCGAACAGATAGCTCTTTACACAGACGCGGCCGGACGCCTTGGCTTCGGCGCGGTCCTGGGAAACAGTTGGTGCGCCAGCCAGTGGCCGGATGAATGGCATGCGCAGGGGCTCACCAGGAACATCACTTTTCTCGAGCTGTTCCCGATCATTGTGGCTCTGACCATTTGGAAAGAGAAAATAAAAAACCTAAAGCTCACGCTTTGGTCAGATAACATGGGAGTAGTACAGGCTATTAACAGAGGCGCAGCGAGATGCCCGGACATGCTGAGGCTAATGCGACGGTTAATTAAATTGCAGCTGGAAGGGAACCTGGAGCTGAAAGCACGTCACGTGCCAGGGGCAGAGAACTCAGCAGCAGACGCGCTCTCACGGGCCCAAATGAAACGTTTCAGAGAACTGGTGCCCGGGGCGGACAAGGAGATGACCCCCTTTCCATCGTCCCTTTGGGACCTGGGGGAGTAGACTTATCATGGCTAATAGGGCAATCACTTACCGCAGAGGCTAACAGAAGGTACAAGACATACGCGGGCACGGTAATGAGAGTTGGGGGCCTAAGATCGCTGGAAGACAGGGCAAAAACTCGCACAGCAGTCGAGAAATTCGTGCAATGGGCATTCGAGTCGAGAAAAACGAGATCGTGGGCCCAGGCGCATTTATCCGCCATTGCCCATTTTGCCAGGCTTTACACAGGCGAGGACCCCACTACCTCGGCCTATCTAAAGACAGCCTTAAAAGGCTGGAGGAGGGTTGAAGGTAGAAAGAAGGACGACAGGCGTCCCATCGATTTTGCCAAACTGGGCCAGCTCCTTGGAGCCCTCACGGGCTTAATATCGGATAAATATGAGCTGCTGCTCTTTAGGGCGGCTTTCACGACGGCGTTCTTCGGAGCATTCCGTATCAGCGAACTGGTAGCCCCCAGCAAATCGGGCCCAGCGCAGCAATGCCTGCAGGCAAGAGACATTAAACCAATGGAGAGGGCGGTCGAATTAACGCTGAGACAGTCCAAAACGGACAGGGCAAGGAGGGGGACGACGATACGTCTCCATTGCATCCCAGAGTCGGGGCTCTGTGCGGTATGCTGGTTATTTAAGTACATGGGGGCTCGACCAACTGGTGAGGGCCCTCTCTTCATACATAAGGACGGGAGGAACCTGAGTAAGTTCCAGTTTACAGCCATAATGCGCCACGGCTTGGGTAAAGCCGGGTATTGCGCGGCATCGTTTGCCTCTCACTCCTTCAGGATTGGCGCAGCGACCTCGGCAGCGCAGCATGGCATGCCAGAGGACAGGATCCAGGCAGTAGGCAGATGGCGCTCCAGGGCGTACAAGTCGTACATACGCCCTCACCTCATATAAAAAAAAATAAAAAAAAGAGAAAAGAGAGAGAAAGCCACGGGGGGGGGAGGGAACGAGAGGGATTCGCCTTGGGATGCCGCACGGCAGGGTGACAGCACCCCCCCTCCCTCTCCTAAATGCACACGGTGCGCAGATAAGCCACCTAACAGAATGCTTTCTCTCGACAGGGGGACGCCCGAAGCTGGTCTGGGTGGTGGGGCACTCATTCGTGTCCCGGATGGAGTCTTGGTGGCGGCAGGGGGGCCGCAGCATAAACGGGCCCAAAGCGACGTACATCCGGTGGATAGGGCAGCCAGGTATGAGATGGGAGCAGCTACTGCCGACGCTGGACGGCCTCATGGCAGATTCGGCCTGGTTGCCCGACGTCCTGATCATCCACCTTGGGGGCAACGACCTGACCCGGCTAGGGCGAAAAGCAGTCGGGCAAGCCATCCAAAGGGATCTCACCAAGACAGCAGCGTGGCTGGGACCCACGACGGTAGTCTGGTCCGAAATGATCAGCAGGAAACATTGGAGAGGGGCCGATTCCAACAAGGCCGTCGACAACGCAAGAAGGAAACTAAATGTGGCAATGCACAAGTTTTGCCTCGCCAATGGCCTGGAATCAATTCGGCACGGCCTCATCCACCCGGGCCGCCCGGAGCTCTATGGGCAAGACGGGGTACACCTATCCGAGAAGGGGATGAAGGTGTTTTGGGATAACTTGTGGGGTGCAATGTCACTCGCAGGTTGCATATAAAAAAAATAAAAAAAAAAGAAGGGAAAAGATATGGTGAAAGGTGGGAGCCACGAACCAGGTGCAGGGGGGGGGAGCCACAGTGAGACGTGGGCCTCCCTGCGGCGTGGCGGAAATCCTACACTGGTTGGCTAAGAAAACACACCGGCGGGCGGTGTGTAAGAGGATGGCCACTCACTTTTGAATGCCGCACGGCAGGGTGACGTGGCGGCATAAAGGAGGGGAGTAACAGGAGGAGACGGCACTCGCGGCCCAGACCCGGCCGGACGGCAGGGCGCAATTTGGTAGCGAGCTGGGGACCTAACTCCCGACTGGAAAGCTATCCTCCGCAACACGCAAAGGGCGTGGTCAACCAACCACTGGAGCACCAATAGACTGGCAACAAACTGGTTTGGGTACAAGCCCCATTTTCGAACTAAGGAGGGCACAAAGTGACTGACACCCGCTATCACAAGAGGGTGTCATAATGTGTAATATGCCAATTATGATTGATAATTATGATTGATGAGTAATGTTCGCAAAATGGAAGATTGCTTGAAACCAGTTTGTGTTATTAATATGTCTTTGGTTATTAATAAACTGCGGCCAACAACGACCACTTAGGATACCAGGTTTTGTTGGCTGACATTATTTCCCACCTTTGGCAAAAGCAGAATGCGGGGGCCGGTAAGTATGGAGACTGGGGTCTCCGCTGAATAGGCACATGCGAGGGTTATTGCAGAGGCCGCCGCACCCGCCCGAAGGGTGGGGGAGGCTCGAAGGCCGGCGCCATAACCCTCGTGGTGCCACCAGCGGGGGTAAACTGGTTCTGGGCGCTTCGATGCGCACAGGAACCAGCGGAAGCGGGGTGCGCACCAGCCACCCGACCGGAAGTGACCTGTTGACCTGAGCGCCCCCAAAGGGCGCCCAATGGTCAACCTGGCTTTGTTTGAACCCCCCAATCAGGGGGACTCACCTGAGACCTGCATGGAGGGCTCAAGAGGATTTAAGCGACGCCGCCCTCCCAGCAGAAGCACATCGCATTCGAGGAGCTGGGAGAACGGCGCGACAGCAACAACGACTGAAGCCCACCCACCCACACCTAAGGAACAGCAAAAGTCGCAGTGCTGGATAAGGAAAAGGGTGGTAGCGGAAATCCTACACTGGTTGGCTAAGAAAACACACCGGCGGGCGGTGTGTGAGAGGATGGCCACTCACTTTTGAATGCCGCACGGCAGGGTGACGTGGCGGCATAAAGGAGGGGAGTAACAGGAGGAGACGGCACTCACGGCCCAGACCCGGCCGGACGGCAGGGCGCAATTTGGTAGCGAGCTGGGGACCTAACTCCCGACTGGAAAGCTCCCCTCCGCAACACGCAAAGGGCGTGGTCAACCAACCACTGGAGCACCAATAGACTGGCAACAAACTGGTTTGGGTACAAGCCCCATTTTCGAACTAAGGAGGGCACAAAGTGACTGACACCCGCTATCACAAGAGGGTGTCATAATGTGTAATATGCCAATTATGATTGATAATTATGATTGATGAGTAATGTTCGCAAAATGGAAGATTGCTTGAAACCAGTTTGTGTTATTAATATGTCTTTGGTTATTAATAAACTGCGGCCAACAACGACCACTAAGGATACCAGGTTTTGTTGGCTGACATTATTTCCCACCTTTGGCAACAGCAGAATGCGGGGGCCGGTAAGTATGGAGACTGGGGTCTCCGCTGAATAGGCACATGCGAGGGTTATTGCTGCCAAATGTAGCCATCAGTGGTTCATGGCTCCTAAGATAAAAGTAGCATGCTAAGAAACCATATTATTTACTTTTGTGTCATCAGTAAAACCACCCAAACCTTTCTTCGCTATTCCAGCTATGAAAATCTGCATTCTAAAACCATCAGTAGTTATGTCCTGTGCTTCTTGTACTACTGGGAAGCAGCAGAGTAATGTGAACTATTATAGTTGTAATAATACATTTCTTTGTAGTCTGGCAGGGGCAGTCTGGAAAACCCTTCACTAGTCTAGCAAACATTATAAATTGTCCTCATATGTATGTCAACTACAACTGTGACTACCACGGGGTAAATTGAACGCCCCAGTATGTCTATCAGTATCTATGTCGGAGGTGAAATGATTAAGGCACTTTCAATAGGGCCATATGTAAGAAACGCATCAGACAGTGGAAAATATCACAGAGCCAGTCACCTTATTCACTTTAACATGGAGTGGAAAGAATGAAGTGATATGGGTTTTCGGTAGAGAGCAGGTAGCAGTCCAGCACTCACTGAGAAACCCTTGTACTTGGGCCTCGGACATTCACCTTGAATCACTTCTCTGATCTCAGCATCCTATCACAGCTTTCAATCCTGCCCCCTCTCCTTAGGAGTGCCAGCCTACGAAAGATCTGATTCGTCAAAAGTCTTCTGAAATGTTAAAACAAACAAGACCTTTTTTGTGATTTAACTTCACTCTCACGTGCCTACATTGCGGAGTCACAACGTCTACACACAACCTAGCCCTTTCGAAAGGCCCCACTGGTATCATCATCCAGTGGGCAATGACGTAAATGAAAATGTACACATTGGGCAGCTGTGAACTTTATGTTTCCGCTTCTTTGCTTGTTTATCTCGAGTGTAATGTTCATGCAAATTCGCAGGGGGCTTAGCTCTTCAGTATAAATATAACTGCAACTTAACTCATAAGTAAGAAGCGTACCAAATGCCTCCTGATAATGGAGTAGGAGGAAGGCGCCGGGCTGATTGATGAAGTTAACAAAAGAAGTAACATGTATGCGAGTGGGTCCAGAAAAATAGGGCTGACGTCTTTCTGCTCTTTTCTTCTTGCTTTCCTGCTCACAGTTTCCCACAGGAGGTGAGTGACCGGATGTGCTACAGTGTGCTCCCCTTGCATCAAAAGCAACCTGCCATAAGTTAACTTTCACCATGCTGGAGACCCAGGGCCTTGTTTACCAAATGGTTTGAGGACACCAATCTGCAAGATCATTGGAGGCCACCCCATCCCCTGGTGGAGGATTGCCCATCATAATTAGCATTCCCCATGATTCTGATAGGGATCACTGTATTCAAATTGCATATGCTGGTATTGTGGATATATTTTTGTCACTGTCTAGTGGCCCCCTGTCTTTTTTGTCATTCCTGAACAGTTTTTTTTCTTTTTCAGAAACAAACCCTCAATATGGGGGAGTTTTCTTTTTGTGCCTATGAGTCATTTTCAGCGGCTGCATTCCAGTTAGGGTGGAGGAGTGTCGCCCCCTCTGCTGCCAGTGCAGTAAAAGTGAAAAATAAAACAGTAATAAAATGAATTACTGTACATTTTTTACTGTTCCCAGCCCGAGCAATGTTTGGGGGTGGGGTATTGCTGCTGACCGCAAGTAGAGAAGTGGTGCTCACTCCACCAGTTATATATATATAAGAACTTTATTGTTGGTGAGTAAAAAACCCTTACAATATAAAAGCAGTAGCATATTTTTCTAAAGTGGATACAATAATTAAAATTATTGGAACAACGATATGCTTTTTAGTTAAAACTCTACTTGGCTCCTTAGCTGCTGTTATGAGTCTCGCGGACCAAGCTCAAATCTACAATTTGTTAATAACCGACAAGCCATTGATATGTCTAATAATGGAGTTTCGCACTACTATAATGGGACAGGGTTGGCGGCCCGATAACTTCTAACTGGCTTAATGCTTTAATAACTAATTTTGTTAACCCGATATTCAGCTTTGTCTTGACCGGGTTAAAGGCTGCTATTATGGCTTGGTGGCAAGATCGGATTCCAAGTCTTATCCATTCTTCTTGCAATAATGAATATCTAAAAGTGAGCATTATTGGGCATAGGCAAACTATGTGTTCCAACCCCTCGTTGTGGTAGCCGCACAGCCTGCATTGGGTGTGGCTGTCTTTCCGGTGCCATTCTGGAAGGTTTTCAGAAAAGGCCATTTGCCCAACATCAGCACCAGGAACTTTTGTTTCAAATAAAGTGAAGAGGTTCTTGATGAATGAAGGGATTTAACTCCTGGACTCCAGGACCACAACCTGGCACTCTTCTTGATAGCTAGCTTTAATGCCGACAGTGGTGGGTATGTTCCCCAAAATTCCTTAATTTCAAGTAATTGTAGGCTATGATCCTGGTGGAGCCGATATTTGTGACTGGCATGACTTTTCTGAATTTCTTGCCAAAGTCTGGCCTCCAGTGAATCTTCCTGGGCTTGACGCAGTCAATTTGTAAGATGGAATGCACGTTTAAAGATTTTGGTTGTTAGTTTGTTTAGAAAAAATGTTTGTTGTTCCCTTCATAATCTCTTGGACGTACGTCAGGGAGTTAGATGTTTTTGCTTTCATCACTTTTAACAATGGGATAAAGCTGGGACCTAGAAGATTTTTTGACAGTTTTGAGGCTGCAGCCTCTAAAGCCAGTGCTTTGGTCCCCAGTGCTTCTTTTTGCTTAGCAAATGAGCTTCTGGAGTATAAAAATATTCCCAGGTACTTATAGTGAGGTGTTAGGTAAATTTTTATGTTATTAAAGTGCCACATTCCACGCAACTTCATAGGTTTCCCAAAGGTGATTGTTTTTGTTTTTGATAGGTTCAGCTCTAAGAAGTTGTTTGATAGGTTAGCTCTAAGATGTTGTTTTTAGGTCTCGGCCTGATCCAGCGCATGCGCTGGTCTCGGCCGATACCTTAAGTGGGGCTCTGAGAAATGCTACTTTGAGGCGATCAGCTTGCTAGAACGCGCACAAGAGCACGCGCATGCACATTATTGCAAGCTGATCGCAGCAAAGTAGCATTTGGGGTGACGTGCATGCACACCACGCGCATTAATACTCGCTTTTTTTGTTATTTCGTGGCCACGCGGCCTTACTTTTACAGCTGCGCGGCCAATGCTTGTCTATGGAGGAAGCGTTGTTTAAAAAGTCTTCGTACCATCTGTGCTGCTGACAATTCTTTCACTTAGCGTGACCTTTCAGACTACTGTCTAGCGTTTTCCATTAACAACAGCAAAAAAAGGGCGTCGGTGGCAGGTGAAAAGAATCTCGGAGCTTGTGGTATTGATGCTCATCTGTTCAGCGGCCTTTATTTTCTTCTCTATCAAATGAAAACATGAAAGACTGGGACTTTGGACATTAACTGTGGCCAAGCTGAATGCCTGACACTTTTTTTTATATCCTATGTGGATTGTGCCTTATCAACTGATCTGTTGTATCACTGGTGTTTGCGGACTGGCCTTCGTCAGTTTGGTGCTCCCGCAACGCAAAGAGACTCTGGGATTCTATTGTTGCAAATGCTGCTTAAAAACAGAATTGGTCTCGTTTTTGTCGTTTTCTTGTGTCTGAGTGCAGGAGGAACCTAGTCTGTCCTACTTGTCATCCGAACTCGCCTCTAGCTTAAGGATGCACATCAGGCACTTTATACTACTGTCCCACCTAGACTGTTATCATTCAACTTTTATGTCCGCACTGGGATGATTTCTAATAGGTGGTAGCTGACTACGTTATATATTTGTGAACTCTATTAGGGTCTTCTACATCAAAAGGCTACCTGGTACATATGTATTAAAAGCTCCTTCATGGATTGTGCTGTTGATCTTTAGGTTTGCTACCCGCCTACACATTTACGTGCCTTATGTATTATGTATTATGTATTACCACTTTAGTAGATTACTGTGTTTCCCGAAAATGCTAATATACACAGGCACTGGATTTGTCTATTTCACAATGAGTCTTTTCCCCTTCAAGCTTTACTTCCTTAAAAAATGGACAATTCTTACTGGGTTTTTTTTTGTTTTGTTTTTTGTGGGGGACAGCTGACTGAGTTTGAGAAAAAGTAGTTTGTGATTCGGTTTGTATAGATTTAGGGTGATACATTGTAGCTCTGTATGACAGTTGAGTGTAAGGCACCGGTGTTCAGGGTAAAGTAAAATCACCCCAACCTCAGACTTAGTAGCCTCACTAAGTTTGGACATTTACAACACTGGTACGAGGTGCAATGCAGTGATGTCCTTAGTTCTGTATTAGGCATTGATAGAGGGGTTGGGTAGAGTGCTTTCTAGGGTTCCGATGGGGCAGTGTGTCAGGTTGGGCAAAGGTGGTGGAGGTTAAGATAGGGATGACAAGTCTTTATCCCAGGTTCCTTCATTTTTGTTTGTTGTCAGTAAGACTGTTCAAGGTGAACCATAGTAGAGCCCAAGGCCTGCGTGCTCAAAATATCCATCCACGTGACCTTTAGATGGGAGTTGATCTAGCATGGCTTTGGGAATCAGCCTTTCCTGTTATATTTTATCTCTCATTTGGGCTAAAAATCCACACTCTGCGTCAGGTTACCTCACACCCTTTCCTGTGTTGCACACCCTGCTGAGATACTCCCAAGACCTCCATAATCTTTCCAACAATGGCATACAACTTTAGCCAGCCGACCATGCACACGCAACATGGCATTCAGCCTCTTGTTAGCAAATGAAGCCCACCCCAGAAACATGCCCATCTGAGCTTACAGTTATCCCTCACAGGACCGAAGAAGTTGTTAGTGGGAACATTGCACAAACTTGTACACCATAATAAAGTGATGTACCTCCAGGTGAAAAGTATGCCCAGATGTGGGTTCCGTGCTCGCTTTCCAACAGTATTCAAGCTGGCCTGGCTGATGAGGGGGTGATACCCTGAAACCAGTCTTGGGATGCCTTTTTTCTGGTCTAGGAAGTACCTGGCTTTGCTGTATGAGCTGTATTGTTCCTGTGGGGAGAAGGGTCAAGACTGATTTACATATGTGCACCGCTTATTATCAACACAAGGTAGACAGTAATAACTGGTTCATGTCCATAGTTTTATTCTTTTTAGTTTCTTCTTTTACTCACAGTATTCTTTTAAAGAACACACACAGCCAACGTTTCGTCCAGTAATGAACTTCTCCAGGGCAAAGAAACAAGAAACTGGGCACTCCTAAAGGATGTCAACGTCGGAGCATCCGCGGTGGGTGAGTTTTATAAGTAGGATTTACTCCAGTTCCTTTTAGCAGTAATAAATATGACGAGGTAGGGATTTTTCTTTAGAGCAAAAAGAGAATCCAAGGTATGATACTGTCTGAGCTCTGCAGGAGGTGCTTTGGGTAGAATTACAGCCGGATCGAGGCTTGATCGGGTGATTGCCATGTCCCAGTATATATGATACTGTGGACTCTGAAGGGCCATGGCATTTATCTTGACATGTGACACCGACCCATGCTGTAAGGCACAGTGAAGACGCAGCCTCGCAGTGACAGCGCCATCTTATGTTAGGATCTCGGTAGAGCAGTGTCTCACCCAAACACATGTTCAGAGTGGATTTTTTTGTTGTTGCAGTTTTATATAGCAGTCAGGTTAAAGAATTTGCCAAAAATCACAGGGTGCTTGAGCCTCCCACCAGACTCAAACCTGGTTCCCCAGCTTGTAAGTCAGCTACTCTAGCCGTTAAGCCATATTATTCCCATTTTCTCCCTCCCCCTTGCACCCTTCTCCCCTCTGCCGTGCACCCTTCTCACCCTCCCCTTGCACCCTTCTCACCCTCCCCTTGCAGCCTTCTCATCTCTCCCTTGCACTCTTCTCCACTCTGCCTTGCACTCTTCTCCACTCTGCCTTGCACCCTTCTCCCCTACTCCCTTGCACCCTTCTCTACCTTGCACCCTTCTCCCTTCTGCCTTGTACCCTTCTCGCCCTCTACCTTATCTATCTATCTATCTATCTATCTATCTATCTATCTATCTATCTATCTATCTATCTATCTATCTATCTATCTATCTATCTATCTATCTATCTATCGCATCACCACAGCATCACTCAGCACCACCACAGCATCACTCAGAGGCACCACAACATCACTCAGCGCCACCACAGCATCAATCTGGGCAACCAATCTGGGCAACCATTCCACAACAACTGTTTCAAATATGTTCTCTCAATGTTTCAAGCTTTATTACAAATGTCACAAAAAGATGTTATTATTTAACTTTTGTTCTTGGATTTTCGTCACAATAAAATACACTGAACATAATCTTCACGAAAGTTATTTACAAAAGTTTAAGCTATTGCCATAATAAATTACAATAACTTTTATTTCAGTATTAATTATAAAAAAAATTAAAAGCCATTGTTATTTGTAATATCAATACATCTAAGTCACGTACATACAACACATTTTGCATTACAAATGCTTTAGGTGTCACATTTGCAAAAGTTAAAACTATTGGCTTTGTAAATGACAAAGCTATTCATTTCGCTATTTTCAAAACCAACACATAAGTAAAAAATGTGTCATTTCCAATACCAATAGCTCAAACTTTCCTAATGCGAAACCTATTGCATTGCAAATGCTTGTTAGTATAGGGGACCAGTTCATTGAGTAGCCTCTGTAAGCCCACCATCGTGTGGCTGAGCAGTAGGGTGCTTGCATAGACTCTTTCCAGCGTGTAGATAATCCTCGCCTTACCTGCCTGGGAGCCCTTGTTGAGCCGCCGGCACTGCTGCCTTCACCGCTGCTCCATTGCTGCCTGCCACCTCCCCCCGCCGCAGCCTCTCTCTACCTGTGCTGCCGCAGTGTGGGGGAGTGTGTCACTACATCTACCAGAGGCCTCCGCGACCGGAAGTCGCGTTGAGGCGGAGCGCGCCAGGAGGCGCTTAAAAACGGCCTTCACCTCCCTCGTCGAGGCTAAGCCCGGGCAAATGGCGGGCCCTCTGTGGCCCTCAGTGGACCGAAGAGGACGGGACGGGTCACCCCCTGACATCCTCTGCCGCATACTACATCCAAGGTGAACTCTGTTTATTTCGCAGTATAGTTGATAACTAAGGCGTAACCTAGTAAGTACTACACACTATTCCAAGTAAAAGGATGTCTAAAGCTAGGAAAACCCTTGTGGCCACGAGATCTACGACAAGAACTAAAAATGTCCCCAACACGCCACTACCATCTTTAACTGCTATCGATCTCATGATCCAGGAAACGATCGGCGTAGTGGCGGATGCCATACAAGATACAGAGAGACGCCTTTCATTAACTCCAGATTTGTGCTTTCCTGATCTTTCATTGCATACCACCGATAACATTAACATCATGGACAACACAATGAATTCTCAAGAGTCCATACTAATGCAATCGTTTACGGGGCTCCCAAGCTCTCAAACTAGAGACAACACACCATCAGATCTGTTTACACCTTCTACAGGTAACAGCAGGGATAGTAGTTCTATGCCGACCTGCAATCACGGCGATAATATACATTTTTCGCCCACAGCCTCTCCAGTCCCAGGGGATGTACCCATGGGGGGTTTATCGCCTATAACACAACCTGTCCCTGGAAAAAGTTATGTTACATCAAATGTAAATCGGCGCTGTGGGAAAAAATGCAAAGCAAAATCTTTAACGAGGAAAATTTATCGCCCAATAGCCAAACAGAAACACTCAGTCAAGGATATCTGGTCAAACTTCAGACTGGCTAAACTTGCCACAAAAACAGCAATCCCGGGCCTACCACCATCTAGCCAAGGTCTAGAACCACTTTTAAGCGAAAAGCGGGCTGTGCACACAAATATGGTAATACACCAGACAAGCCAGACAGACCAGTTACCGACAACAAATAAATCCCTCCTGAGTGAAATAGAAACCCTAGTTAGGTCTCTTTTGTTGCCTATCAGCGAGAGCGTCATCAACATTGAGAAGGCATTAGGGAAATTGAGAGGGCCCAAAATAATGCATCTACTAGTTTGTTAAAAATACTGAAAGCACCAAAATCGACTTCCACTTTCATACCGGCAAGTAGCTCTCTTAATTCAACTAGCACCAAAAATGCGAGGGCCAAGAAAGTTACACAAAATGCTGCTACCAAACAGCCTCTGCTCCATTGTCAGGGTGATATAGCCCCTACTAAATTAGTAACAAATCCACATGTAGATGACAATACACCATTGATAGTGGCTACAATCCCGAGCAGTGTCCCAATCTTGCCTGTAATTGAAAATGATGAAAGCAAATGGGCGGCTGAGGGTTCCCCTGCCGAGCTAGTTAAAGTTGACACAGAGCCCCTGCGCCATACCAAAACCCCAAACCTGATCACAACTACAAATACAGTAGGGGATAAACTGTTAAAATCTGCGGCAGCTAAAAGACCCCTTCATATAAACCTCTCTCCTGAATCCAACCCATACACCATTGTTATGATTGGTGTACCCAAACTAGTCGGGGAGAGGTCAGAGACCCATGAGGAATTAAAAAATAAGGCGAGCCACTGGCTGTCCGCACACAGACCGATTCCCCATCATATAAACGGTCAAATTTCCCACGTGAGGAGGGTAGACTGGGTGGGCACCAGATTTAAATCGACTGATGGCGACTGTATTGTGGTTAATTTTAGGGATAGTTGCGTGGCTAGTTTTATTAGCAGCTGGAGGGGTGGCTTGACAAATAGCCTGATCCGTACGATGGATCTAAGCTATTTCTACCCTTCTAATGTTTCTGGCCCAAATAAAATACAACCCCAGTTGATTCACGGACAGGGGGGATGCTTGAGCCATCAGTCCACTATCAACCAAGGGTAACTCCATGGCACCATGGCCAGGTCAACACAACGGGTCTTACACACCAAAGGCAGGAACCATTATGGGAGAGTAGGCCTAAAAACTATCTCTCAACATTTCCTGAGAGAAGGGAGTTTTTACCCCATACACATCAACAAGATTACTCATACCCATATCATTTAAACATGCACTATGGGGTTCCCATCTCAAATAGATTTGATGACTTTTATGCTCAAGATTACCTGGATGAGATTGACTGACTAACAGCACTCTCGCCCCTACCTGCCCATTCTGACTCTTCGCAATGGGTAGCACCACCTAATATGTTAAAAAGCGTTAATCCAGCCAGTGCACCAGTTTCCACACTAGAGTTAGACATAACCTGTATAGCAGAGCCTCTAGCACACTGTCTTGAGAGCCCGCTCCTACAAAACGGGTTTATTTCATCACATCCTATCACTAAAGTTTACAGCCCTGCCCTCACTGAGGTCAATCACCCGCTTCCTATCAGCGAAGCGCATGCAGTTGTAGTGACAGGCCGAGGCAATCAAGTTCCATCTTCGCCCTCAAACTTGGCCCAGGAAATAGGATCAGGCTATGAGGCACCTAGCATCATAAAATTTCTATCTTGGAAAATAGCTGGACTGGCTGCTAAGGTAAAGGATCCAACCTGGGTGGCATATATAAGGAACTATACTTTACTGTGCTTTCAAGAAACGTGGCTGGAAGAAAAAAATGTTCATATTGAGGGCTACCAGAGCTTTTTTTCACCAGCAGCCCCGTCGAACAGTGGCAGATCAAAGGGGGGCCTGGTAACATACATTAGCCTTGCACTTATTTGCCAGGTCACCAATAGACAACCTGAAAATAGAAACATTCAAGTTTTGGAGCTTAGGAGGGGTAAAAGGGCACTTACCCTGGTCAACTTCTACAACGCAGTAACTCCACAAGGGGAGTGCAATATCCTTCAGTTACACAACTTTCTGAAAGTCAAAGTGGCGAGTTTGCCCCGAAATATATTAATTGCTGGTGACTTTAATGCGCATCCCTGTGACAATCCAGAAGTGACATCCATGGGCTCCCTAGGTTGTAATAGCAGGTCAGGTTTCCACTTTGATCACTCCATGCGTGGCACGCATGTCAATAACCTAATTGATGATATGAACCTAACTGTTGCTATGTCCATAACGGCGGATTCTTACATCTTTGATGTTCCCACTTATAAAGGCTCTGGTCATGGTTCCTACATAGATCACATTTTACTTTCCATTGACCTTGCAAATCTAGCCTCTGACTTTACAATTCAAACAAGTATTCACAGCGACCACAATCCTATCTCCATTGTAGTGGGTGCAGGTATTTTTGAGCAGCGGAAGACGCGCAAAGGCTGTGGGTCTCTAAAGTCGATAAATGGAAATCGCCGACTGAAATGGTCAATGGTGAACAGTGACATTCTGTATAGCTCAATTAACACCAGTTGCGGCCACGAACTGGGACTTTGTGTTTCTCCAACCACATCGCCTGAAACGACCCTAACTGCTTTTGCGGTACAAAGAGTTGGTCAATTGTTAACTGTACCAGTGAAGGGTCAGTCTGATTGCCATCCAAGATGGTTTGACCAAGCTTGCTCCGAGGCCGGACGAAATCTAAAAAAGGCTTTAAAGACTAAACCAAGGGACTCTGCCTGCATTAAAACCTTGCGAGCTAAATATAAGGCAACTCTGGCATCTCGGAAAAGAGAAGTAAAAGCACGCACCTGGGAGTCTCTGCTCGACCCTACAACCTTGGGTAACAGCTCAAAGTTTTGGAACATTATTAACAAACCACTGTTTGATGATCCTAGTGACTCAGTGCTTGGCACTAATATACCCGAGGAAGAGTGGGTCTCCCATTTTAGTTTAATTTTTAAAAGTGATGAGCCACAAGTGGAATATGACATTAAAACTCCTGAGGAAGTTTCTTTGTGCTTTACAGTTGGGGAGGTAGAGAAGGGGATTCGGGGTTTAACCTGTAATAAGGCTCCTGGACCTGACGGCCTTCCCCCTGACCTATTTAAATCCAACATCCACCTATGGGCTCCAGTCCTTACTGCAGTAGTTAATGCAGGAGTATTAACTAGGTGCCCAAAGTCTTGGGGGTCTTCAACCATAGTACCTGTATTAAAGAAGGGTGACCGAAACAGTGCAGTATGCTATAGGCCTATTTCCCTGATTAACTCTGTTGCTAAGGTAGTGGGGGTTATAATTTTAAATAGGCTGGTAGCATGGGCAAATGATAATAATGTAATGTCGCCAACTCAATACGGGTTCAGACCAGGTCACTCAACGGTCTCCCAGTGTCTGAATTTGTATTTAATCAATGGCAAATATACTATGGCCAGAAAAGGTACTGTCCACATGGCCTTTATGGACTTATCGTCCGCCTTTGATTGTGTTGACAGAGGCAGGCTTTGGGATGTCCTGTCAAAAATGGGGGTCGAGCAAAACCTGATCAATTTTCTGGCAGACCTTCATTCGGATACAAGAGCAAATGTCCGCTACACCCAAGACATGAAAGTAACTAGGGATATTAGGATAAATCGGGGGGTTAGGCAGGGGTGCATTTTAGCCCCGTTTCTTTTTAATCTTTATATTAATGAATTAGAGGAGCATCTTTTAAAAACAGGCACTGACTACCCATATATAGGAAGGAAGGGCGTGCCCGTCCTGCTATACGCGGACGATGCCGTCCTAATTTCTAGAACTGCAATTGGCCTCCAAAGCTTGTTAGACTCCTTTTTTGTATTTATGAAATCCCTAGGCCTGAGTATCAATAATTCGAAATCATTTGTTATGAAGACAGGATTAGGCTCTTGAGGTAATATGAATTTTCATAGTCAATTGTGTCCCCTATCGTAGACCCCAACGACTCCATGTACGTGCTTTAAGTACATGTATGTTCCCTCCACTTCCAGCTATGAAGACGCAAATACATTTGCGTCCAACGTTAACATGTCCTCTTTCAGATCCACCATGAATGGGTCAGATATTCGGTTCCTAAGTGTGCCTTGCCAACATCTTTACATGGTGCACTTTTCGTGTTTTCTAGCCCTGGTGAGTTAGGCCCTGATTTCTGCCATCGAGCCCTTTCTGCCTTCTGTTCCTGAAAGCTGCAGTCTGCTGCTTCCTGACCTCTGCCTTACTCCCTGTGTGGCGAGCGGTGCCTGGCTCGACCTGTTTGCCTGCCAAGACTGTATTCAGCCTTCAAGTTATCTGCTCCGCTCCTCGAAAATACATTCCTGTCTAGTAGTTTAGGAAAACATCCTTCCCAGCTGCAGAGCAAAGGGCCCGGCCTCACTGTCTCCATGCAAGTAATTCATAGCTCCCGTTACCATGGTAGGCCCATGGCCCCTCGCATCTCATGTAGACACGTAGTCGCATATGCACGCACTAGCAGTCAGTATAGAATAGCCTCTGCCCGAGAGACCTTTCCTTCTAGATAATACAGTTCCTCAAACACAAGATATTAGATATGATTTGGGATTAGGTTGTTCTGACACCCCAGACTTCTGTCTCCTCATGTAGGGCTAAATGTCAAGTCCCCTTCACCCTCCAGTTCTACGTCAATCACACGTCATGCTGCTGCGCGCGCATCTCTGCCACATATTTCTGCTGACACTGCAGGATTCTCCTATGGATCCACCCACCTGTGATACGTTTCAAGTGACGTTGTCTAGCACACACCTCCGTGTACGCCCTCATGCACGCCTTCTGTTACGTACATATGTCCTTATCTCGTTTCTCTCAGCTGTTACGCCTCCTGCATCTATCTCTACTGTAATGCATTGACTATATATATGATGTATTGTTAATAAAGCATTGTAATCCCCTTCCTGAACCCTTGTGGTGATGGAACATGATACCTGGTTCGAACCAATTCCTTTTTAAGGAATAAAACCCCTTTTAAAACCTCAAATGCCACGGATTCTGCCTCTTATTTTTGACTGAGTTATTCTTATTGAACTTTACCGCATAAATTAAGTATAGGTAATTTAAATTTACCACATAATTGGCGCCCGAACAGGGACCCCTCCCCCACCCCACGCGCCGGCGGTGCGTTGCAGGCACGGTCCCCTGCCACAGCCGGACGGACAACTACGCGTACCCGCAGGATTTCCTGTATCTCCCACAGGCCAACGGAGGTGACTGAGGCTGCGATCGACACCCAGACGAGGCGGTGAGGAGTGCGGAGGATCCCGACCAGAGCCTAGCTGAGAGAGCAAAGTCCGAGGTATTCAGAGGCCCACCAGTTCCGAAGTTCCGAAGTTCCGAAGTACCTACGTCACGAATCGAGTCGAGTCCAGTCCGGTCCAGTCCAGTATCAAGTTTCCGAGGCCTTCTGTTCCGTGCTTCCCGGTGAGTACCGTTGCTGGGGACGCATCTAGACGAGTGCATTAGTTTGTGCTCGGTCAAGACGGGTTTGGGTACACAGACCCGGTCTGCACTGTTTAGCGGTGTATCTGTACTGTTTAGCAGTATATCGAGTATGCAGGTAGCTAGTTTTATTCTAGTTATTGTTGTTCGTTTTTCAAAATGTTTAAATGTGTTTTAATGTCGTGGTATGAGTGATTGTTCGATCTACATTATTGTGTATATTGTGTCCAAGTCCGAGTAAGTATCAAGTACCAAGTAGCACGGCTGAGACATGCCGCTGTTCTCCAAACTAAGACAGATAGGAACTAGAAAAGGGATACTAGAGGAAGCTGTTCCCATTCCACCTAGGGACACTCCAGGGTACTTTATGTACCACAAACACGGCCTAGATGCTGTATTATATCTCGATTTATGGGTGGATTACACCAAAGATTTAGCAGAGAATCAGAGATGGCCCGCTGCTGGGACATGGGATGCCGATTGCATCATGAGAGTAGAAGAAGCGTTATGGAAAAAGAAAGCCAGACAGTCACAGAAAGATGCCATTGAACTATGGCGGAAAGAATCACACAGACGGACAGAAAAAGCACTCAGAAAAGCAGAGAAAGGTAGAGAGGATTCAGACAAAGCCAGAGAAAACGTATTAGTTGAGGAGGGGATACGAGTAAAAGCAGAACAAGTAGACCGACAACGAAACACTCTTATGAATGGTATGTATCCTCTTCTGGCCGAGGGTTTACCTTAGGCCACTCCGGAAATACCGAAGGATCTGCCCCCTCCATTGCTCCCGACTAAAGTACGTCACAAGACCACAAAGGACCTTTTCCTTTCTTCCTATTTAGACGATGTAGCCCCCGAATATGTTAATATTCCGCCGCCACGCACACCACCTGCTGACGGCACTCCACCCCGAGATAATCTACACCCACTTCCGCAACAACAAACTCCTCCTCCCGTTCCACATCTCCCAGCCCTCCCGGCACCTATTCTCCCTACCATTAATCCATTAAATCCTTTTGGACCTGGCACTTCGGGAGGTGCAGCAGGAGGTTTTCAAACACCGCCACAAACACACCGATTGACTTATAGGGATTTAGCACAACAACGTACACCTCAAACAGCGAGTTATGACATACTTAAAGAGCCTCTTACAGATTGTAGATATGATCCAGTACCCGGTAAAGACGACAGAATGATGCTATCATCAGTACGTCTACGACGAGTTGCAAACTATTTAATGTTACTACCAGGAATGATTGATCATCTAGACAGAATATATCTTTTTGTCCAAACGGGGCAAGGCCCTGAAAGTATTGGCGAGGCCATGGCACATCAAAAGGTTGACACTCAAAGAATGATATTACGTTTCTTCATAAACTGCTTGATAAGAGACCAAGACAGGCCTGGTGTAGACCAGGAAGAAATGAAAGCACTTAACAAATGGGGTCAGAATATAGCAGACGGAAAACATGATAAACAGAGTTGTATAGAAAATATGTATCGAAGGATCCGAAAAGCAGTAGAACAAATACACGAAAGGAGACAGCCTGAAAGAGAAATAGATGCAGACAAGAGTGAATACTCGGAGGAGGAGGAACAACTAGAAACGACTACGGGAACATTGCAATTACCAGCTAGAGAAACGATAGCCTATGTAGGTAAGGGGAGACCTTTTAATAATTCAATACGTCCGGTACGTCCAGAAAGTAAGAGACTCTTTCAAGCTGCCATGTCAAACCCGAAGACCCCGGAACATCTATTTCAGGCCACTGATAAAATACTTCAAGAACGGATGGGGTACCATGTACTCGATTCCATGGATGAACAGGAATTAGCCAGGTCAGCAGTACAATGGGCTGACAGTTCTGATAAATATAGTGATGACGGCTTAGCGCAGACCTTTTTGAACCTTTCCCCTGATGAACAGAAATTAGCTGGAATATACATGATTCAGCATCTCATTACGTTGTTTAAAGGCCAACATTCTGATCCAGGTCCCCTACCTGATATCTTAATAGAGCTACTCTCGAATAAATGGAGAGGTCTAGGTACCGACTTAATTAAAGTAATTCTAGAACATCGACACAAGTATAGTGTTTTTCTGAATACACAGTTTGCTCCAGCTCTACCCGTAGAAAGAAAAATGTATTATATAGACAGACAGAATCCCTTGCGAGAAGTACATCCAGTTAGGAATGACGATAATACCTTTAGACGTGTGTTTGTATACACGCCCATAACTAAAATGGAACTGTTAGAAATGAAGAAATTAGTGCCCAGTCACGATAAAGACCCTGCAGGTTTCCACCGTGAAATAAAAGACATGTTACTCATGGGTGATTATACCTATCCCGACATTATGAAAATCCTGAAAGTATTATTGCCTGCCGGTATTTACGAGAAACTGAGAGAAAAAGAATGGGAGGTGGGAGAGCAAAAGATTGAGTGGGCTGCATTAGAGAACGAAGAGAATACTAGAACCCCAGGCCTAGGGCTTGGGGACAAAACTAAGGCATTACCAGGATTATTAGTACAAGTATTGCCGCGTTTGTTAGCAACGAAAAAGGAGGACTGGGATGCAATCTCAGCCTGCAAACAGAAACCCGATGAAGACACTAGTGATTTTTATTCCAGATTTGAAAAATGTTTTGTTATTAATAGTGGCCTGAAACCAAGTAGTGAGTCATACCCACACCTTTTTGTATCCAAATTGGTCGAAAATTCTCTGCCCCAGGTTAAGAATCGTGTTCTGAAAGTCGAGAGCACATGGCAAGCTAACACGCCTTCACAAATGTTACAGATGTTACAGTACCACCAGAACAGAATTAGAGAAGAACATGATCACGAACAAAGACGTATGAAAGACACGAAAATGAAAATGTTAGTTGCTCAGTCAGTTCCAGCTGACGGTCAGAAAAAGGGCATGACACAGTCCAACAATTCAGCAGCTCCTGTTAAAGGGATATGCAACTATTGTAAACAGCCAGGTCACTATATAAACGATTGTGCAGTTTTGAAACACAATATAGCTACAGGTAAAACTAAAGAAAGACCGCGTCCTCCTAGACCGGACCAGGTCCAACAACAAGTACCACAGAATATCCAGCCTATGCAAGCTTCACAACAGACAGTACAGACCGTAGCGGTACCACAGCCACAGCCCATTGCCGCAACACAACATGCAACGCAACAGATGTACCAGTATGCACAAACAGATTACCCCGATTATCAGCGATACACATGAAATAGCCTAGAGAGGGAAGTTGGCTTGCCTCTTATTGAGGTTCCTGTAGATCAAGAGGGTCCTTACGTACATAGCCAAGTATTAGGAAAAGATAGAAAGTTTTTGATTGATACAGGGGCAAGCAGAACAACTATAAGTCATGACGAGGTTCCAGGGGCACCCTTCTCAGGCTCCCAGAATGTTTCCCTTGGATTTTCAGGCAAACCTATTGTAAATGAGGTATCGAAATCAGTACCACTTTTAGTTGGTCCGTTGTCTCGCACTACAGATTTGTTATTAACGAAATCATGTCCAGAAAACTTGTTAGGTATCAAGACATTGAAAGCTCTAGGAGCTGTTATTTGCTGTTCTCCGGAAGGAGTAAGATTGTTTTTACGTGACTTTAAGGGTCACTATGTGTTGAGAGATATTGATTCCCGATTACAGAATGTTCCTGCACATTTATGGGCACAAGGCCCCACTGATGTAGGTTGTATGCACATTACACCATATCGAGTCACCCTCAGACCAGGAGTAGTCTTACCACGAATCCGACAATACAAGTTACCTCCAGATGCTGTAGCGGCTTTACTGAAAATCATTGACGAGCTCATTGCACAAGGAGTGGTTGTAGAAACCGACTCGAATCTATGTAACTCCCCTATCATTCCAATTCTTAAACGTACTGATCCAAATGCACCCCCAGTTTATCGATTAGTTATCGATTTGCGCGAATTGAATAAATGCATCGTACCACAGTATCCCGTGGTCCCAGATATCTCATCTCTATTGACTGCCATTGATTCCGAAGCAACGTTCTTTACTGTAATTGATCTGAAGAACGCCTTCTTTAGCGTCCCCATTGATTCGGAAAGCCAATACCTTTTCGGATTCTGTTTAAATGGTTGAAGCTTCAAATTTGCACGCGCACCTCAAGGATTCACAGAAAGCCCCAGCATCTACAGCCAAGCACTGAAAAGACAACTAGATAGTATACACATGCCTGACAACACTGCCCTGTTACAGTACGTCGATGATCTGCTGATCACCGCCCGCAGCGAACCTGAATGTGAGCAAGGGTCACTGACGGTTTTGCATTTCCTGGCTGACAAGGGACACAAGGTGTCCCCTTCGAAGCTGCAATTCTGTGTTCAGCAAGTGGTTTACCTTGGGCACTTGCTGTCCAAAGGGGGGAGACAGCTAACACCTGACCGCATTCAGTTAATTGTAAACATGTCACAACCCAAGACACAAAAGGAGGTACAAGCTTTTATAGGCCTCACTTCTTACTGTAGACAATGGATCCCTCAGTATGCATTTCTAGCAAAACCACTCATACAGTTGACAACCCAGGAGGCAGCGACATCGACTGCCCTCCCTTGGACTCAGGAACACACACAAGCTTTTGACGACTTAAAGAAAGCCTTATGTCAAGCACCAGTTTTAGCAACACCATGTTACAGCAAGCCTTTTACACTTTTTGTCACAGAACGTGAAGGTACTGCATTGTCAGTACTCACTCAAGACCAAGCAGGTTCACACAAACCGTGTGCTTATTTTTCTAGCACATTGGATCCAGTGGCCCAGGCTTTGCCTGCGTGCTTGAAATCAGTAGCAGCAACAGCTCTAGCAATCAGACAAAGTGATTCCATAGTGTTAGGACACCAATTGACAGTACAAGTTCCACACTCTGTGGAAGTTCTTTTAAACCGAACACAGACCCAGCACTTGACTATAGCACGACTGACAGGTTATGAATTGACATTGTTTCAGCCACATATAGAAATCAGACGTTGCAATACATTGAACCCTGCTACACTTTTGCCATTAAGTGAGACAGACCCATTGGCACATGATTGTATTGAAGTCATTACCATTACGACGAAACCCAGACAAGACTTGACAGATACCGCATTACCAGATCCAGACCTGACACTTTATGTGGATGGTTCATGCATGAGAACAAGTACAGTAGAATTAGTGGCCGCCTACGCAGTCACGACAGAAACGGAAGTCATAGAAACGAATTGTATAGACACCCTGTCAGCTCAAGCAGCAGAGCTCATCGCTCTGACTCAAGCCTGTATCCAAGCAAAGAACAAGAGAGTTAACATTTACACAGATTCACGCTATGCATTCGGAGTTGTACACGACTTCGGTGTTCTCTGGCGAGAGAGAGGTTTTTTGACCTCTCACGGAGCCAAAATTCAACACGGTCCCCTCATTCAAACTCTGTTAGATGCAATACATCTGCCTACAGCTATATCCATCATGAAGTGCAAGGCACATACAAAAGTCACTGATACAATTTCCCAGGGTAACGACCTGGCAGACCGAACAGCCAAGCATACGGCTCAGACTCAGACTCACGCAACTGATCTGACAAAGACAATAGTCCAGACACCGACACATTGCATGACAGTTAAGGATCCCGCCCTAGATGTAATTGACATACAGACACATGCTACACCAGACGAAATCAAGAAATGGATTGAACTAGGAGGGGTCCAGACAGATCAGGGATGGATGACGAAGGGAAAATCTACATGGTTTCTCCCTGACTCTATGGTCCAAGTAATCATTAACACAGTACACAGTCCTGCACATTTAGGAGAAAAAGCCATGTTAGACAGTATTCAAAACCTCTGGTTTAATAAACATTTACGAGCAGCAGCCAAACAGAAAGTGCGTACTTGCATGATATGTTGTCAGTTTAACCCAGGTAAAAGCATTCCCATAGAGCAAGGTGGATTTCATCCTCCCGATCACCCTTTTGAAGTCCTCCAGATGGATTATATCCAGATGGAACGTTGTCGAGGATTTAAATATGTCCTCGTAGTTGTATGTGCACTCTCCCGTTGGACAGAAGCATATCCAGTCCCAGATTACACTGCTCCGACCACTGCCAAGCAGCTGGTTCGTGAATTTTTCCCCAGATATGGTTTGCCCCGCATCGTATACTCCGATAACGGTCAGCCATTCTCGTCCGAGCTGATGAAGCAGGTATCTCTCCTGCTCGGCTACCAGTGGAAGTTCCATTGTGTCCGACATCCCGAGGCAGCAGGCCTCGTGGAACGCCATAATCAGACTCTGAAAATTCGCCTTGCCAAGATTTGTAGAGAGAAAGGAGTCGACTGGATAGTAGCTTTGCCAGTCGCACTCTTTTACATGAGAATGGTCGCACATTCCAGAACAGGGCTATCCCCGTACGAGGTGGTCTTTGGTAGGCCACCGAATATGTGGGGGACGCCTCTGCCTCGCAAAATCACTGATGTTGACTGTAATATGCTGACAGATTACCTTGCTTCCTTGATGTCTGCACTACAATCATGTCGTTCACAGGTTGCTGCCGCCTTTCCCGACAACACCGAGGTGAAGCCGCATGAAGTGGTTCCGGGAGACCTCGTCTTTATCAGGAACTTTGACAGGAGAAGTCCGCTGGAGCCCCGCTGGCAAGCGCCGAAGCTAGTACTTCTGACAACAAGGACAGCTATAAAAGTCGAGGGCCGCAAGGGTTGGCTTCACTCGAGCCATATCAAGAAATACCATGGACTGCCGCCAGCTCTAGACTCCCAGCCCTGCCCTCCTACACAGACTGACTCAAAACTCCCCTTGATCGAGAAAACTTCTTCTCAAAACTATAAATTAAAATTGAGGTCTAGCAAGTCAGATAGTTTAATTGTTTATGTCCTCCCCTAGGTGAATCGGTTAGACGAGTTTCTGACATGTATCCCCTAGATCCCAACAGAGAGAGAGATAGACAGAAACAGCTCAAGAAACATGAATATTGTAAATCTCTTCGCAGCCACTGCATTGTGACACTATTGATTATGTTTTTTCTAAGTCTTTTGATTATTGCTGCAAGTATACTGTTACATGTATATTACCCTATTTTCAAGCGTGCACATTCTCCCTTCAATGTCACTGCCGAGCATTCTTTCAGTGAACTGCCCCCGCATGAGTTATCTTACCGACTTGCGCTGCGCAACAACACATTCATTAGTATGTTACATCATTCCCATCAGACCAGCAATGCTACAAATTGTTGGATATGTGGCCGACTCCCTCCCTATCAGAAATACAAGGGAGTTCTGCCCCTCTTTCCGTACCCGTTCACACACAATGGTTCCTGTGGGGCATGGTTTAGTTTAATGAACTCTTTAGATTCAAATTCCGTAGTTTACCAGGGCAACTGGGTATGGGGAAATCTGAACACAGTTCTGCATAAAGTATGTTTCCCTGACAAGGAGGGTCTACCAAAAAGGACAGGGACTGATCTAGAAAATGAAGTATATGGATTAGGTAACTTTACACTTAACCTCATGATTCTGAATGTTGAATCCGAAACAGAACCAGTCTTGCCCGCTATGTCCGTACTACCAGTCAAAGGTGAATTATGTGTCAGAAAGAATGGTTCAGTACACCTGGGTCATAGTAAATGTACTACTGTGATCGAATTCAGTGATAAAGGCAAGTATACATTCAAGGCTTCCCGTCATTCCTACTTCGTTTGTGGTCATACCGCATATATACGCTTACCTCTAGATTGGGATGGCACTTGTTACATTGCATTCCTCCTGCCACCTGTTTTCCTAGCCCCTCCTGATTACCATAGGGACACCCATCTAGTACACAATAGACCACAGAGAGATCTCCCGATTGTCGACTACACTGAAACGGCATGGGAGCAATACACAGACTTCAATAAAGGTTTCTTTCCCTACTTAGGTGCTGTCTTTAATAGTAAACTGATACGAAAATTAACCAGAACCCTCGAAGCAGTAGTGAATGAAATTACTTCTGCCCTAGGTAACTTAACAGAGGAGCAGTCTGCTATGCGGATTGTTGTTCTTCAAAATCGTCTCGTCCTTGATGTCATCCTGGCCGATGGGGGCGGAGCCTGTAGAGTCATCGGATCGAGCTGCTGTGTTTTCATTCCAGAAAACGCGCCATCAGTCTATAGAGCCATAACCCGTCTTCATAAGATTGCAAGTCAGATACACCAGAATCCAGGCACCTGGACTTGGTCCGGTTGGTTCTGGAGCGTGTTGTCAGCCTGGGGATGGAAGGTCCTATCCTTCCTAGGTATTGCCCTTCTCATAGTATTCAGTTGTTGCCTATGTCTGCAATGTGGGCCAGCGATTTGCGGCTTGTGCGCCACATCATGTATTCCTCATTCCAGTCCTCATTCAAAACGCCGTAAGAAGAAAGAAGAGCAAATGATGTTACATGAACAGATTGATAGATTAATGAGGATTGATATATCATGAAGGGTCCGTAGGGGACAAGGAGGGAATGAGGTAATATGAATTTTCATAGTCAATTGTGTCCCCTATCGTAGACCCCAACGACTCCATGTACGTGCTTTAAGTACATGTATGTTCCCTCCACTTCCAGCTATGAAGACGCAAATACATTTGCGTCCAACGTTAACATGTCCTCTTTCAGATCCACCATGAATGGGTCAGATATTCGGTTCCTAAGTGTGCCTTGCCAACGTCTTTACATGGTGCACTTTTCGTGTTTTCTAGCCCTGGTGAGTTAGGCCCTGATTTCTGCCATCGAGCCCTTTCTGCCTTCTGTTCCTGAAAGCTGCAGTCTGCTGCTTCCTGACCTCTGCCTTACTCCCTGTGTGGCGAGCGGTGCCTGGCTCGACCTGTTTGCCTGCCAAGACTGTATTCAGCCTTCAAGTTATCTGCTCCGCTCCTCGAAAATACATTCCTGTCTAGTAGTTTAGGAAAACATCCTTCCCAGCTGCAGAGCAAAGGGCCCGGCCTCACTGTCTCCATGCAAGTAATTCATAGCTCCCGTTACCATGGTAGGCCCATGGCCCCTCGCATCTCATGTAGACACGTAGTCGCATATGCACGCACTAGCAGTCAGTATAGAATAGCCTCTGCCCGAGAGACCTTTCCTTCTAGATAATACAGTTCCTCAAACACAAGATATTAGATATGATTTGGGATTAGGTTGTTCTGACACCCCAGACTTCTGTCTCCTCATGTAGGGCTAAATGTCAAGTCCCCTTCACCCTCCAGTTCTACGTCAATCACACGTCATGCTGCTGCGCGCGCATCTCTGCCACATATTTCTGCTGACACTGCAGGATTCTCCTATGGATCCACCCACCTGTGATACGTTTCAAGTGACGTTGTCTAGCACACACCTCCGTGTACGCCCTCATGCACGCCTTCTGTTACGTACATATGTCCTTATCTCGTTTCTCTCAGCTGTTACGCCTCCTGCATCTATCTCTACTGTAATGCATTGACTATATATATGATGTATTGTTAATAAAGCATTGTAATCCCCTTCCTGAACCCTTGTGGTGATGGAACATGATACGTGGTTCGAACCAATTCCTTTTTAAGGAATAAAACCCCTTTTAAAACCTCAAATGCCACGGATTCTGCCTCTTATTTTTGACTGAGTTATTCTTATTGAACTTTACCGCATAAATTAAGTATAGGTAATTTAAATTTACCACACTCTAGAAAGTTATACTCCTTTTCAGTAAATGGTGAAAAAATACCGACAACAAAGACCTTTTTGTACCTTGGTGTTCTTTTTGACCACCAACTAACGTGGGCACCTGCGGTACGAAAGAAGAAGGGTGAGGTAGTGCGGGCAAATGCAGCGATAATAGATTTCGCAAGAGAAATGGGAAATAGCCCGGTGGCTGCTCTGTTGAATCTATACCAAGCTAAAAGCACTGCCGTTGCGTGTTACGGGAGTGAAATATGGGGTTTTGTTCCCCTAGGCGATCTTGAGGTTATCGAAAATAACTTCCTAAAACAAGTATTAAGGGTGCCAAGGGGAACGACTAATTTCTCCATTCAGGAAGAATTAGGTATGCCCTATTTAAGCGACAGAATAGCTGCTAATCCCTTGCTGTGCTGGCTAAATTGCTGGCTGAATGCAGACATACCCCTCAGCCAAAACATCTTACATGAAGCACTATCGTGGGAAGGGAGGTATAAGATCCCTTGGATAAAATATGTTAGAAAATGTGTGAGAAGTTGGCCTGGTATATAATGCTCACTAATTCTTAGTGATCACTTTGTACCATGCCAAGCAACCCTTATGATGATGGTTGTAATTCAACCTTGTAGACCAGTTATCCTAGTGGTAACGTGGACAAAGCAGTCTTAGGCTAAACTCTGAAAGGCATGTGAAGCCAGCTGTTATACCATACACAACCCCCTTGAATACCAAATGAAAGGGACACCACACAGATATATATTGAAAATATATATTGATTTATTAACTATTAAAATCCCCTGGACTCTTTATGAGCACAGAAGCACAAGCGTAAAATCACAAGACAGTTTAAAATACACAAAAGTTGCACAATATGGATGAGCCCTAGGGGCCACCTAAACCATATACTAAGAAAGTGGTATAAGAGATACCTAAAGGAAAGTGAAGAGGCCTAGGGCCTTGGGAATCGCTGGAGCTATTCGAGACTGGAGTTAACTAAGTCGGGAAAGGCCCACGGGACTCGGGTGCAGTGTTCAAAAGTGCACGCACTTCTCAATACAAAGTCTATGGTGCGTAAAAAGCACAAAGTTAGAAAGTTAGGAACCTTCCGAGTGACCTACGGAGCTGAAACTTAAAACACAGGCCCTTGGGATGTGTACCAGTGCAGGAGCACCGGCGGAGCTGAGTTACCTCACCCACAGGAAGCGGGTGCACAGGGTCGAAGATGTGTCGGGTTTCGTCACGCTGGTCGATGGTGCTTGGAGCTGAAGATGCTGCAGGCGGCTCGATGAGAAGAGTTCCGGTGGATCCAAGGGTGGATCTGAAGAGTTGAAGACCTGAAAGCAGAGGGGACAGTGTTCAAAGTCACTAGCCAGTGACTACCGTGGAACCAGATTGGAACCAGGCGATGTCGGGTGCAAACAGGCGTTGTCGGGTAGCTTCTTTCTGCAGCCACGTGGATACCCGGGGTCGAGGACGTCCAGGAGTCGGTCACGAGCTGTCCCACGTAGGCTTCTCGCTGTTGGCGGAGTCGGCGACCTGATCGGAGCAAACAGGCCTTGGCAAATGCAAGCCACGCAGAAGTTGGAAGATGCTGTTCACTCGGACCAGCAAGGTCAGAGCGGGTGCTCCTTTTCACAGGAGCTTGGGTAGGTCTGGAGCAACCAGACCTGCTGTTTAAATCTTCGGGTTCGTCGCCAAGATGGCCGCTGACCACGTGGCTAGTGGCCGGGATGGCGCGTCGAGTGGCACAGTGCAAAAGGGCCCCACGCAGATCGTGGAGATGCTGGGGGGCTGATCTTCGGTGCAAGGGCTGCTCGGTGGTGGGGGTTCTCAATCCCCAAAGCACAACGTCGAGGATGCCTCAGAAGCTGCGCAGTCAGCTTTTCGAGTGTCTTTCAAGAGGTCCGGTCCCACGTCACTCGGTGCCTCCACGGGTCCCTTCTTCGCAGGGACTGTGGATCGGGCTCTGAGAGGTCTGGGAGTCTGGTTCTTGTCGGGCTCTGGGCTCGGTCTCTGGCGGGAGGCGGCGGCAAAGCAGATGTCGAGTTGCTGGTTGGTACCTGTGTTCACAGGGTGGTCACTCCTTGGCCACAAGGGAGATTCTTCTTCAGTCTTCTGTGCAGCAGAATGTCGAAGTCCAGTCTTCTTCTTAGTTTTAAGTTGATTTCGGGATGATCTGCTGTGCAATGGCACTGCTCCCCCTCTTATTCCCAAACTGGGGGTGGATCACCTACTAGGTCCCTCCTCTGGGTGGAACCAGGAAGGGGGGCGGTTACACCCCCTTTCCTTTGTCCAGCTCCGCGCCAGGACTGGGGCTGGAAGGCCCCAGAACCGGTTTGGACTGGCCTATGCACGGGGACACCTTGTGTGCCCCGGGCATGTCTGATTCTTTTCAGCCCTGTCCTACCTAATACACAAAATCCTGTCTGGGGTGGTGCTCGCACCTCCCAAGGCAGGAAACCCTTTGTCCAGGCCACCATCTGCCGAGTTTCGGTCAGCAGCAGGAGGCCAGACTTGTGTCTGTGGTGGCAGCGTCCATTTTGTGAAGCTGAGGCTCTGTTTAACTTTAACCGGGGTTAAGGCTACGCACATGTCGTGTCCCTCTAGAAGGGTGGAATGCTATCCCCGTCGCCAGAATTGGCGAGGGGATAGTATTCCAATTCGTATGACACCTTACTCGACATGTTTTGATAAAGCCAAACCAAAGATAGCATTTAACCACGAGGATTATAATGCACTTAAGAGTATATGGTATGGCAATATCCCGGAACAGCTTAGGGAGTGGTTCCCGACAGCTGCAGACAGGCTCAGCTCATGCTAGAGCACCATCTCACATATTTCCAAGCACTCTGCCTCCAGGATTGATGAGGCCTTCCATAGGAGTGGCTGATAGGAACATATGTGTCCAGTTTAGGGTTAGGCACAGACATACTGTACCTAAGTAAGAGGTGGTTACACCGACTTACCCCAGCTGAGTGCCAGTTGGCCAGGCCAGGGGTGGCACAATACATGCTGCAGCCCCTGGCAGGCCTTGGCTACACCTATGCCCTGGGTACCTATGGTACACTGTTACAGGGGCCTATAAGGTGAACCAATTCCATTTGTGTTATGCACCTAAGGTACATGGAGTCCATTTTAAGGAGAGAGCAATCAGCCTGGGGCCCTGAATAGCAGGATCCCAGGCCAACTAAGTCAAAAACCAGCTAAACACCAGGCAAAAAGTTTGGGGGTAACCATAGTCAGATATCCACCTTCCTACATAACCCCCCCCCCAAACGAAAGGAGATAAGGCTATCCTTGACCAGGTAAGCCTATATTGCCTAAGTGGTCATATAAGGAAGTACCAGCTCTGGCTTGGTAACCCCCTGTCTCATGGTCCACTAAGCAATCCCTCACCCTAAGGGTATCTGAGGGTCTCCACCATAGGGAATCTCTACCTGTGGTGTGTCTTTGCAAAGTCAAAGGCTGGTGTTGAGATGGAGTACTGAAGTGAGTTTCCTCTGTAGGGCTCAGCTTCCTCCAATCACTCTCCACCATGTGTGCCTTTCTTTCTCTGACTGAGTTGCACTGTGCTCTCAGGGTCAACCTCTGGCTACCTAAAGCTGGAGGCTGGGTCCCTCTGTTTGGCTTACTGGAGGGACAGTTCAGGTTTGGGCCCTTAGGGTCCCAGGTTTGGCTGTGTCCAACAATATCCATCTGGGGGAGGTCCCTAACTACTTTTAAGGGGGATCCCTCAGGAGTTTTTAAAGCTTGCACCTCACTAGGGCTACTAGTTTCGGTGCCCCTAATCTGCTGATGGGGGTGCTTTATTTGACAGGGGGCCCTTTGGGTCTCACTGTCCTTCTTGTCCTCTGCAGCCCTGGGCTGAGTAAGGCAAGGTAGAGAGGGGCAGGTTACCTGCTCCAGACTGGTTCCCTCCTGAGAAGGGTCCACTGCCATCAGAGGCTCTGTCAGGCCAGGCCTAACAACCTCTGGGTCAGTTCCTTCATCAGGGGTAAGATCAGTTCCCTGAGGAGGCTGATCCTTTCCTAAAGTCTGGTGGGAGGGAGATTTCTCTTCCTCCTCAATGCTCTCTGTTTGGGTGGAGTGATCCATCATTTCAGGCTTCACTACCCAGGTATCAGTTTGAGTTTGGGCTGTGGCCATCACAGCCCCACCAACATTTTCAGGAGGAGACTCAGTTTGGGTATGGGCTGTTACTAGTACAGCCCTGCTACTCTTTCTAGGAGGGAAGTTATCTAAAGATGGGGCTGAGGTTTGCTCAGCCCTCCCAACCTTTTCAGGAAGGACATCTTGAATTGGGGCTGTAGCCATTACAGCCCCACTAACCTTTCCATGGAGATTTACCATTCTAGAATGGGTTTGCTGTTCAACCTCAGCCCAGGCTGAGATTTCCAAATCATTACCCAGTAGGCAATCTACAGGCAAGTTTGCTGACACTGCCACTCTCTTTGTGCCAGTGACACCTCCCCAGCTAAGATTGACTACTGCCATGGGATGACTGGTTTCTATGCCATCAATGTTTGTCACCTGATATCTGGCATCAGGTAAAAGTTGCCTTGAGGGGACTAGACATTCAGCCACCATGGTGATGCTAGCCCCTGTGTCTCTGAAGGCCTCAACTTTCAAACCATTGATGAGGGGCTCCTGTCTATACTTGCTCAAAGTGTTTGGGCAAGCTGTGAAATTGGCAAACCCCATGCCAGTCTCATAGACAAGAGTATCTGAGTTAGGGGACCTGGATAGGCCAGAGTCCACCTGTCCTCCAAAAGTAAACCCACCCAAATTCTTGGGGGTGCTCCCACCACCTGGGGGACCACTGCTAACAGTGACAGGAGGTGTTGGAGCCTTACCTGGAGGTATATTCTCCTTATTGCCATTCTTGGGACAACAGCCATCTGTTTTGTAATGCCCCACCTGTTTACAGGTATGACAATAAGGCTTTTTCTGGGATGTAGAAGTGTCTTGGGACCCACCCCCATTCTTGGAGTTTTGGGGCCCTGGGGAAGTCTTTTCCTTACTTTTATCCCCACCCTTCTCTTGAGGCTTGGTAGTCTCTTTCTTTTGGTCACCACCCTGGTTCTTAGGCCTGATCCTGGTTCTGACCCATTTGTCTGCCCTCCTACCCAATTCTTGTGGGGAGGTCAGATCAGAGTCAACCAGGTGCTGATGTAGAAGCTGATTTTGACAATTACTTAAGATTTGCTCTCTCATAATTAAATTATACAATCCTGTATAGTCAGTAACCTTACTTCCCAGCAACCAGCCCTCCAGAGCCTTAGTGGCACACTCAACAAATTCAGACCAGTCCTGAGTCTGTATCTTCTGGGTATCTCTGAACATTAACCTGTACTGTTCAGTGGTTAAGCCTAACCCATCAATCAGAGCACTCTTCAGGACCATATAGTTTGTAGAATCCCCATCACTAACTGTGAGGAGTCTGTCTCTGCCTCTACCTTCAAAGGAGAGCCACAAGGTTGCTGCCCACTGCTCCTGAGGGATCTGCTGTACCATGCAGGCCCTCTCAAGTGCAGTCATCCATTTGTGGATATCATCCCCAGCTTTGTAGGGGGGCACAATCTTACTCAGGTTTCTTGTATCAAAAGACCTGTCTTTATCCTTCTGGATATTGCTGCCACCAGTGGATCCTAATCCACTCTCTCTAGGCTGTCTTGCTCTAGCAAGTTTCTCTTGGGCCAGGGCAATTTCCAACTCTTGTCTCTGGACTCTCAATTCAGCCTCTCTAATTTGAGATTCTCTCAATTTGGCCTCATGTTCCCTTCTCTGAGGGCTAGTCATCCTTTTTCTGGAGTGACCATGAGAACCTCTAGAAGCATGGGAGTTGTCAGAGTCACCTGAGTGAGTCCTTCTCCTCCTAGGCTCCTGGTTAAGTCCACCTGGGGGTCTGAATGGGTTGTTACCTGATTCATTCCCAAGTTGGCTTAAGTTAGCCTGGTTCAGTCTACTGACCAGCACCTGACTATCTCTGTCATCATCTGACTCACTGCTTTCCACCTCCTCCTCTTCCTCCTCTTCCTCTACATCTACCTGAGGAGCTCCAGTGGTGGAGGCTTCCTCATCTACCAGGATGATAGGGGCAGGGGTGTCTACAGTGTCATCCTCTGAAGGATGGCCTCCTTCAGCATCCCCTGTGGGGTTTGCTTTAGAGGGCTTTAGAGCCTCAGACTGGTCTAAGAGCTCTCTTAGGTGGTCTGTAGTAGGGGAAGGCCCTGTCTTCAGACCCCTTAAGACACAAAGCTGTCTTAATTCCTTAAAGGAAAAAATAGCAAATTTGGATGGTGCCCTTGGAGGGTCACTCTCAACAGGAGTAAGTCCACTGGACCCCTCTGCTCCAGACATTGCTCTAGTGTGGGTGGATGTGTTGCAATCTACCTACACTGGTGTTTACCTACTAAACCTATCTAGTAGTTGTAGCTAGGGTGTGCTACTCCCTTTGCTCTACAACAACTAAGTTCAGTAGAACTTAAGTATACTAGTCTTGTTTTATATGTACCTAGCAGGTACCTGTATGATCTTTCAAATGATAATCTCAAAGATTGTAATGGTAAAACAACAGCAAGCTCAGATCCCAATCCGCTGCTCACCAATGTGAGAAGTTGGCCTGGTATATAATGCTCACTAATTCTTAGTGATCACTTTGTACCATGCCAAGCAACCCTTATGATGATGGTTGTAATTCAACCTTGTAGACCAGTTATCCTAGTGGTAACGTGGACAAAGCAGTCTTAGGCTAAACTCTGAAAGGCATGTGAAGCCAGCTGTTATACCATACACAACCCCCTTGAATACCAAATGAAAGGGACACCACACAGATATATATTGAAAATATATATTGATTTATTAACTATTAAAATCCCCTGGACTCTTTATGAGCACAGAAGCACAAGCGTAAAATCACAAGACAGTTTAAAATACACAAAAGTTGCACAATATGGATGAGCCCTAGGGGCCACCTAAACCATATACTAAGAAAGTGGTATAAGAGATACCTAAAGGAAAGTGAAGAGGCCTAGGGCCTTGGGAATCGCTGGAGCTATTCGAGACTGGAGTTAACTAAGTCGGGAAAGGCCCACGGGACTCGGGTGCAGTGTTCAAAAGTGCACGCACTTCTCAATACAAAGTCAATGGTGCGTAAAAAGCACAAAGTTAGAAAGTTAGGAACCTTCCGAGTGACCTACGGAGTTGAAACTTAAAACACAGGCCCTTGGGATGTGTACCAGTGCAGGAGCACCGGCGGAGCTGAGTTACCTCACCCACAGGAAGCGGGTGCACAGGGTCGAAGATGTGTCGGGTTTCGTCACGCTGGTCGATGGTGCTTGGAGCTGAAGATGCTGCAGGCGGCTCGATGAGAAGAGTTCCGGTGGATCCAAGGGTGGATCTGAAGAGTTGAAGACCTGAAAGCAGAGGGGACAGTGTTCAAAGTCACTAGTCAGTGACTACCGTGGAACCAGATTGGAACCAGGCGATGTCGGGTGCAAACAGGCAATGTTGGGTAGCTTCTTTCTGCAGCCACGTGGATACCCGGGGTCGAGGACGTCCAGGAGTCGGTCACGAGCTGTCCCACGTAGGCTTCTCGCTGTTGGCGGTGTCGGCGACCTGATCGGAGCAAACAGGCCTTGGCAAATGCAAGCCACGCAGAAGTTGGAAGATGCTGTTCACTCGGACCAGCAAGGTCAGAGCGGGTGCTCCTTTTCACAGGAGCTTGGGTAGGTCTGGAGCAACCAGACCTGCTGTTTAAATCTTCGGGTTCGTCGCCAAGATGGCCGCTGACCACGTGGCTAGTGGCTGGGATGGCGCGTCGAGTGGCACAGTGCAAAAGGGCCCCACGCAGATCGTGGAGATGCTGGGGGGCTGATCTTCGGTGCAAGGGCTGCTCGGTGGTGGGGGTTCTCAATCCCCAAAGCACAACGTCGAGGATGCCTCAGAAGCTGCGCAGTCAGCTTTTCGAGTGTCTTTCAAGAGGTCCGGTCCCACGTCACTCGGTGCCTCCACGGGTCCCTTCTTCGCAGGGACTGTGGATCGGGCTCTGAGAGGTCTGGGAGTCTGGTTCTTGTCGGGCTCTGGGCTCGGTCTCCGGCGGGAGGCGGCGGCAAAGCAGATGTCGAGTTGCTGGTTGGTACCTGTGTTCACAGGGTGGTCACTCCTTGGCCACAAGGGAGATTCTTCTTCAGTCTTCTGTGCAGCAGAATGTCGAAGTCCAGTCTTCTTCTTAGTTTTAAGTTGATTTCGGGATGATCTGCTGTGCAATGGCACTGCTCCCCCTCTTATTCCCAAACTGGGGGTGGATCACCTACTAGGTCCCTCCTCTGGGTGGAACCAGGAAGGGGGGCGGTTACACCCCCTTTCCTTTGTCCAGCTCCGCGCCAGGACTGGGGCTGGAAGGCCCCAGAACCGGTTTGGACTGGCCTATGCACGGGGACACCTTGTGTGCCCCGGGCATGTCTGATTCTTTTCAGCCCTGTCCTACCTAATACACAAAATCCTGTCTGGGGTGGTGCTCGCACCTCCCAAGGCAGGAAACCCTTTGTCCAGGCCACCATCTGCCGAGTTTCGGTCAGCAGCAGGAGGCCAGACTTGTGTCTGTGGTGGCAGCGTCCATTTTGTGAAGCTGAGGCTCTGTTTAACTTTAACCGGGGTTAAGGCTACGCACATGTCGTGTCCCTCTAGAAGGGTGGAATGCTATCCCCGTCGCCAGAATTGGCGAGGGGATAGTATTCCAATTCGTATGACACCTTACTCGACATGTTTTGATAAAGCCAAACCAAAGATAGCATTTAACCGCGAGGATTATAATGCACTTAAGAGTATATGGTATGGCAATATCCCGGAACAGCTTAGGGAGTGGTTCCCGACAGCTGCAGACAGGCTCAGCTCATGCTAGAGCACCATCTCACATATTTCCAAGCACTCTGCCTCCAGGATTGATGAGGCCTTCCATAGGAGTGGCTGATAGGAACATATGTGTCCAGTTTAGGGTTAGGCACAGACATACTGTACCTAAGTAAGAGGTGGTTACACCGACTTACCCCAGCTGAGTGATCAGCCAGTTGTGTCAAATATGGAGGCCAGGCCAGGGGTGGCACAATACATGCTGCAGCCCCTGGCAGGCCTTGGCTACACCTATGCCCTGGGTACCTATGGTACACTGTTACAGGGGCCTATAAGGTGAACCAATTCCATTTGTGTTATGCACCTAAGGTACATGGAGTCCATTTTAAGGAGAGAGCAATCAGCCTGGGGCCCTGAATAGCAGGATCCCAGGCCAACTAAGTCAAAAACCAGCTAAACACCAGGCAAAAAGTTTGGGGGTAACCATAGTCAGATATCCACCTTCCTACAAAATGTCTTCTTGAAATGGGACGGCTGGATCTCTTCCTAGCCCCTGGAGTCAATAACTAAACTAGATGTAACCTATGTGAAGAACACCTTTATGTCATCTAGGTACTTAGCTAGGGAGGAGACAGAGCTTAAGAAAGACAGTGTGAGGAAGCATGTTTTGACAAAAACCTGTCTACAAATGGAACCCTATTTATCTTGGCCCATGTCTGGTTATGAACGCTTCTTGTTGTCAAGGTTTCGTTTTGATTTGTTTCACCTACTGCTAGCTGTACCAAGTGGGGCCCACAGAGGTCAAGTGTTGCCAGCTTGCAGCTGCGACAGTAAGTCTCCGCAAGACCTGGCCCACTTTTTATTCATTTGCTCTTATTATACAGTACCTTGTAAATTGTTTTTAAAAACTCTTCTTAAACTGCTGAATTTTGCACAAATCAGACCAGCACTTTATTACCTTCAAATGCTAAACTGTGACTGTACCATGTTTGTATGTAGCTTTTTAAAATTAGCACTTAAGTTTAGAAAAAGTATGGAAGGTTAATTAATTATGCTACTGATAGTTATATCTTTTTATCTAAACGTATATTTATATTTTTAACTACATATTCCGCTTGTGTCCTTCCCTTTTTGGTGATGTTTTTTTATTACAATTTTATCTGTGTCAAATGTATATGTTTTGAAATGTACTTTTATGATTGTTAAATGCAAACAATCGAATAAAGATATTTGACATGACATGACATTCAACAACAACTGTTTCAAATATGTTCTCTCAATGTTTCAAGCTTTATTACAAATGTCACAAAAAGATGTTATTATTTCACTTTTGTTCTTGGATTTTCGTCACAATAAAATACACTGAACATAAATGACAAAGCTATTCATTTTGCTATTTTCAAAACCAACACATAAGTAAAAAATTTGTCATTTCCAATACCAACAGCTCAAACTTTCCTAATGCGAAACCTATTGCATTGCAAATGCTTGTTAGTATAAGGGAGCAGTTCATCGAGTAACCTCTGTAAGCCCACCTTCGTGTGGCTGAGCAGCACCAGTCGTGGGCGTATAGGAGGTTGCTGATACGTACTCCGTCTAATTGGGGGTATGACAATAGACGCTGTCTAGGATTGGCGACAGGTCCAATATGAACAAGTTAAAAAGTAGTGGAGCCAGCACGCAGCCTTGTTTTACTCCACTACTGGTCTCGACCACAGTACACATGAGTGTTTTTAGTTTTAGTTTTAATTAATGTCTAATTAATTGTTAATAAGGGGGTGGAGGCGGGTGGCGGAGCGGACTTCCAGAGTTTGTTCCCAACTCAGTGGACCTCTGCGTAGTCCAGCTACGCCAGCTCCACCCAGGGTTAATCCTGATAGGCATATGTCAATGCAAAGTTACACATTTTGGTAATTTAAACAAGTGTCTTTCCGATGTGCACAGTATTATCATTCCACTCGAAATGTTTCCCCATTGTAATTGGTGATGACAGCATAAGGGGGCCAAGAATCATTCCTGGCGGGCATGGCCAGGCTATTGACCTAGATGGCCGTGTAGCGCCGAAGTTCTGCCAGCCAACCCCACTTTCTGGCCCTATCCTGCTGTAAACTGGAACATCCTGTTCGCTAGATGGGGCTGCTGATGCTGTGATGTGCAAGCATGAGGTGGGGACTGAATGAAACCTGCGGCAGCCCTCAGGCCTAGCTGAGACGCACCCACTCGGACGCGGAGATTACATACCAACTGAGTCTGCAAGCTTGAGCTGGGCCCAGCCTGTGTGGAAGACTGCGGGCACTTCTCGAACACTTCGAACTGACTTGCATTTGGGATCAAAGCGAGTGGCGTGGACCTGGCACTCGCTTGGCAGGTCCATGCCAGTTGCCAAACTGCCGAATTGGAGGACCAAGAAGCTGGAGACGAGGGATACTCCACCCTGAATGTAGGCCGACCCACGCTGCTCCCGAAGGCCCCACAGTGAGAGGGGCCATGGATGAGACTGTGGGCCAGCCATCTGGCTGGTAGGGTCAGTTCTGCAGGGGTGCATCCCGTGCGCCTGGAGAGAGGCACTGCTGTGCATGGCTTGGTTTATGCTGGCAATTAGAGAGGCCTGTGCCACAAGTGATGTGGGCCCTTCCGGTGCCTGGGTTTATATCGGCCCTGGGCCTGCCCTGAGCAAGAACCTCTCTAATTCTGTCTTATTCCCGCCTTACCTAATTCCTCCTCTCACCACCAATTGGACCTGTGGAGGCCTGGTCGATACCTAATACGACGCAACATGTGTGCTGTGATTCTGGTGGTTTGTGAGCACTGTAGGAGCTCCCTACCTGAACAGTTGGATAGGAACTAGGGAACCTGCAGATTACTCCCCCACTCTTACTCCCTTCCTCTGACCAGCTGGAGGTGGCATGGGGCATGTGCCTCGGGAATACACAGGCAAAGTCCGAATGGGGAACATCCACAACCTGGTTGCCTTGCTGAACACAGGTGCTCTGGGGACTGAGACTGCGCGCTATGCATTGGATGGGTGCTTCAATACACTAGATAATCAGCTGGATAAAAAGGGGGCCTGCCTGGACAATCATGAGAGGTGCTTAGACACAGTGGAGGGCAGGGTTTTGGACCTCGAGGATTGGGCAGCCCAATCTACCAAATGCCTGGATCGAATGGAGAAAATACTTAAAAATGTCGCTGTTAGACCTGGCAACTTTGGCGTGGTTTCCCCTGTCTTTTTGCCTCTGCCTCCTGTATTTTTTGACGCTGTGCTCGATTTCGTTTTTGCTGGTTTAGATGCTTTGGGCACTTTGCCACTGCTGATCAGTGTCAAAAAGCAAGTGCTCCCTGTGTAAATTGATATTGTAATTGGTTGGCCATGATTGGCATGTTTGTCTCACCAAGAAGTCCCTAGTAAAGTGCACTGGGTGTGCCAGGGGTGGTAATGCAAATGCTACTAGTGAGCCTGCAGCACTGATTGTCCCACCCACATGAGTAGCCCTAAAATAGTGTCTCAGGCCTGCCACTGCAGTGCCTGTGTGCAGTCTGTGAACTGCCATGACCTCCTGGTCAGTGTCCAGACTGACCAGACCTCGCCCTTTCCTTTCTGTGCACATTGGTCACCCCTATGGAAGGCCCAAGGTACCCGCTTGGGCAGGGTGCAGTGTATGTGAAAGGTAGATCATGTACTAGTGCAGGTGATATGCTCTGGTAGTGAATGACAGCCATTTTAGTTTTTTCACTATTGTAAGGGTACCTTGCCCACAGACTAACATGGGGAATGCTGGCTACAGTGGCTACCAGCATATCTTCCCATAAGAGCAAGGTAGGACATAAAAGCCTGGTATCCCTGAACTCAGAATGTATTAACCCATCTTTTAGGAAAGGTGGTTTTTAAATCCTGTGTTTGAGAACAGTACTTTTAGAAAGTTGCTGTTCTCTTGTCGGACCTTTCCGTGTGCCTTGGCCTGTTTGTGAATTGACTGTCTCGTTTGAGTGTGACAGGGGCTGGGGAGCCCCCAGGAGGCTGGATGAGTAAGCATTAGGCTGAATGACTGCATCTGCATCTTGAGTGGTGGGAAGGGATAGCACCTGGACCTGAATAGGGCTGTGCCTGCCTTCCACAATGCTGGCTCCACCTCCTGCACTCTGAAAGGAAAGGAGAAGCCAGGAAAACAAAGTGCTCTAGGAACACCCATAACTGGTTCAGACCATGCTCAGAGCCCTCCTGCACAAAGGGAACACAGACTTTTAGGGGTATAAGTATAGGACCCCAGACTACAGAAAATTAGATCATCCTGGAATCAAGAAGGAACCTCTGCCAAGGAGAAAGCTGGAAGACTGAAGAAGGAAGACGGACCTGCTGATGCTTTGCTGGACTGACCTGCAGTTGCTTTGCTGCCAAGGAGAAGGGAAGGACTTTGCTTTGTGATGTGTCCCCTTGCTTGAAGGAATCTCCAAGGGCCTGAAGAAGAGCAGGCTCCCTATTAAGAAGTCCCAGGAACAAAAGGACTTCACCCCCACCTTCCATGAACTCTGCTGAGGGAGGTCTGTCCTTTTTTGAGTGCTTGGGTCAGTTGTGGTGCCTCTGGAAGTTATACTTACGTTGGGAAGCTGGAAACCAAGATTTTAAAGACGTTCTACAAGTTTTAACGCATTGCTCACTTGCGGAGTGCATCCCCGTCTGTGCGAGGAAATTCCTGCTGCTACGAAGACCGAGATCATCGCAGCGCCTGTTGCGACGTCTAGAGTTGTCGCATCCTTCGTTTGCGGGAAGCACCAGTCCGGTGGGAAGATTACCATCACTGCGAGTATCGTCGCAGAGCCTGTCGTTACTGGACGAGATCGTCACACCGATTGCTTGTGGACCGCATCACGTCGCTGCGAGAGTCGTCGCAGAGTCATCGCATCAATGGGTCACGAGAGGAGAAGTTTGCCGCTGAGCCGCTCATCATTGTCGCACCGGAGATCGTCACCGCCCCCAAGATCGTTGCATTGTACCCATTTGCAAGCCACTTCCACCAAAACTTGTGCAACAGAATCCACGTAAGGTATTGCATCCCTCCCCATACAGACCAGAGTCACCACAACACGCCCGTTGCATCCAGCCGGGTTGTCGCATCACCTCCCCAGGTTCTCAGGCGTGATGCATCGCGTGCTTTTCACCGCTAAAGCTTTCACTTGGAACTTTTGTCGCATCTAAAGGTACTGTTGGCTAAAACGTGACACAACTGTGGAAACTCATTGGAAACCTTATTCTTGAACTGTGTATGCTGGATTTTTGTCGTTTTGGTCTTGTGTAGGTTAGATTAAATACCTTTATTTTTCTAAACTGTTGTGGAGTCAGTTTGTGGTGTTTTCACTCTGTTACTGTGAGTGTTGGTACAAATACTTTGCACATTGCTTTCAATAAGCCTGACTGCTCGTGCCAAGCTACCAAGGGGGTGAGCAGGGGTTATCTGAAGAGTGTTTCCTTCTTACCCTGACTAGAAGCAAGGGTCCATATTTGGACAGTGGTACCTACCTCTGCCAACTAGAGACCCCCATTTCTAACAGTCGCCATGAAGAATGAAGACTTGGAGTCAAGGCCACACTCCGGAATTTGGGTTTCATGTATGGCATGATCTATACTGCTCAACTTCTAGTTGACGTTGTGGGGAAGGTTCGCCTCTTTGACTCACTACGGCTGTCAAGGAATTCTGTCGCAATTACATTGTGACCCGTGGTGGACAAGGAAATGATTTGTGTAGGGGCTCACCACCACACAGCAGTTCAGTGGCAAGTGCAGAACTAATTCCCTCTGAGTGACGGCTGTTATCCGCAGACTTGTCAATGACACATGGACGAGATGCAGCAGCTTTGGATTAGGTCCTGGCTTCCATCTCTGATTAGGAATAAATGTGACAAATCACGAGCAGCATTGTCTGTAGTGTTCTTCTACAAAGTTGGGTATCTAACGTAGCCCCCCCCGTTCCCACCCCGGAGTGTGTATCACTTTTGGTGTTAGCATATTAACAGGAATGTTTTTCAATTTACTCGTGCTTTACTATTTGTTGTGTTTACTAATTGCATTCTATCTCATAGTTAGATTTGTATTTCCAGGCGTTGGAGTTAACACGGATTGTCGTTTGGAGCATGAGGGAGCAAATGTTTATTGCCCCATTTAGGCAATGTGTATTGATTATGTATCATTTATGTGCACACACCAAGACACTTTTCAATATACTGCATGTCTACGTGGGGTAAACTATCCACGTTTTCTGAGCTAACTCTGATCACCTCGGATGTTTGGGGCTTGATGGGCGTAAAGGGAAACAGGTATTGCATGAACTGCAAAGGCATAAAGCTGAAATCGCTTTTCTGCAGGAGACGCATTTGCAGAAGTCTTCCACAACAGGCTTTGCATCCTCATGGTGGACCCGCCGCTATTTCACAAATTTTAGCACCAACTCTAGGAGTACAGAAATTCCAATACAAAAACGCATTCTCTTCCAACTTTTGTGGGTTCGCAATGATAATGAAGGACGTTACACAATAGTAGTTGGCCATCTTATGGATTACCGCATGGCGTTTATTTGTGTGTTTGCACCCAACATTGACAATGCTAGGCTTTTTAATGACTTCCATGCCCAGATGGTACAGTTGGAGACAGATTATATTTGCATAGGAGGGGACTTTAATCTCCTGATAGACCTTAAAAGAGACAGCACTGATGATGCTCGGACTCTAAATCCCGGGCTCGCCGTGCACTATTAGACCTATGTCGGACGCTTTGTTTGATAGATGTGTGGTGACACTACCGCCCAGATGAATCAGCCTACACACATTACTCTGCCCCACATGATACCTGGACACGCATAGATTATTGTCTGTTATCCCCTAATTTGGTGACTTGGCATTGAAGGACTGGGCTATTCTAAGGCCCAGCGGTGCCAGGGGACAACACCTGAAACCTTCGTGGGTTACCTGTTTCGGCGTGCAAATCACAGAGACACGGGACACTTCCTTCGGCGTCAAAGATCAGCGTTTATTTACTGTAGGGATACAGAGATCGCAAGATCGCAAGAAGTACAACAGAGTGTAGGTTCTGGGAGTCTGCTTCAAATTGCAAAAGTGGATCGCTCCTTTTATACACATTCTCGTCATTGCACAACGTGGCGAACAAAAGGTTACAACTCAGTTCCCACAGTAAACTTCAAAAGGATCGCATTCATGTTTTCAGAAGCCCGGAACATAATTACAGTAGCATTGCCGGTTCCCAACTGTAAAAGCACGTTATCTCACCATTAGGCACATTCCATTCTAGCTGTAAAGAAGCTAAGAGAAGAGACAGAAACAGGTGCAAGGAAGACAAAGACAGACAACAGATTGAAAAAAGTGTAGGGGCAATATCGGAAGCGTGATCGCAGGATCAAAGGATTCAAGCCTAACGCATGCAAGGCTGAAACAATAGACCTGCACGGCAAGATGAGCCTTGAGCGGGGCCATCTGCCTTTGCCGTGTCATCCCCCTAGTCATAAAGACACACTCAAAGGGATATGCATCTTCCGCAAGAGCTTGGGAAACCCAGGGTCATGAAGCGGACATTGTCCGTTCGCCGGCTACGTGAGGGCAAGAAACAAAATGGATGCCGTATCTAAAATGGAACCCGAGGGTTCAGATGGAGAAACCCACGAATAAGACAAACCCTGCAAAGTAGAGTAGCAAAAACACGTACACCTACTAAACTCGTCATTTGCGGTTCGTAGATACCAAACTTGTCCATATTCCAACAGGCCCAAAACGTCGTTACGATTCTCACGGAACCTCAGACGCTCCTTTTGCCCTCATGTAGGCAAGCACTAGTCGATATCAGAATCAATTTCGATATTCATCAGATCGTTCAGTTGTTGCTGAAACATTATTCTATCCATCAATGTCTCTTTGGTAACAGATGGCCTTCTTATACACGTTGTAGCACAGAGGCCACATAAGTCTGGACCACACTGTACACAAAGACAACACGTGAACAGAAACGTCACAACAACCCCTACGATCATCAGAATCTTCCAACCCCAAGTCGACATTAGACCCCAAAACCATCCTAGAAGCGTCCAATCACCTTCGTCCACGTGTATGGACTCGGAGATTTTATGCAACTTCGAGATGGCTTGATAAACAGTTGGAGCGTTATCGGGTATGAAAATACAGTAGCTCGAATGGATCACCTTGCACACACCACCTTTATCTGCGAGTACAACGTCTAGAACCATACGGTTCTGTAACGTCATAAGTCTATCCGCCTGAAGCTCTGATGTCAGGTTACCAAGAGCACTTGCAGTTATGTTAGCAGTCGATTCTAAAACACGAGTCAACTGTCTCAGGTTCCTACTATTAATCATAGGTCCCCAAAACGGCAGGAAACCCTTAACCCCTTCAGTGCTAATGACAAGGGTAACTCGTCATGGAGTTTCCATTGATTTCAATGGAAATTACATTGAAGTTCCAGAAGAAGCATAGCATCCAAGTGGTTAAAGAAGTCTCCTGCTTCTTGACCGGCGGTGTCCTCTTTGCTAATAACGCCTCTCACAACTCTAGTCTTGTAATAGTCTGAGGCAACTGTGAAAGTCGGTGGCAAAAGATTCGCAATATAACATGTGCCCGAGAAGTAACGAGGCAACCACGTATAAGCGCGATCATAACATACAAAATAGGTACCCTTGGCAGTCAGGAAGACAGGGGAAGAGAGCATCGGTAAAATGTACGTTTCAGTACAAGCACTCTTCCCAAGCTGAGCTCTCAGATTTCGACCAAGACCTTGCAGGCAGAAATGACCAATGTGGGGTACGATCCAGATCGGAGACGAGCTCTTAAGCTGTCTATCACCCACTGACATACTATACTCAGCCTCACTCAGATCCTTGTATGCTCGCACCTCTTCCTCTGGAATAAGCGATGCATCAAAAATATCTCTATCTAAATCAGCAATCGCTATCGCCAAAGACTTGTGGTACGGACCGGGACCAAGGTCTGCGGAGCGTGGCTCTCGACGGGGGTAGGAATCTAGTGCACTACGGAACATAGTTTGAAATGCTCGAGCTGATCCCTGGGAGCTGTAAGGAAGAACCAAATACGGAATACCCTTATCCATGGTATGTGGCACTAACCCACACACCCAACAGTTGGTAGTATTCATCACCAACTGATGCTGATGCAGAAGTTGGACAAAGGAATTGTTCATAAATTCCGCACGTCTGACCTGTTCATGCTGGGGCAGAAGATGAAAGGAATGTGGAGAAATAGTGGGAACAGAATTTAGATCATGAGAAGGATAAGTAGGCGAAGTGGAAGGTAATAACGACTGAATCCCAAGATACACTCCACCCACCAGTAGCATAGAAACAGTCAGGAATAACATGAAAACCTGAAACAAAAAACATTTTGTTCGCAAAACCTTATGCAATTTGAATCTTTGCGCCGACATCCTCTCTATTTCCAACAGCTTAGAGAACTCCATCCTCTAAAGACCGTCCGTAACGTTCTTGACGCACCTCGTTCTGAGTATCGATTATCAATTCCCAGGAGTTCCCAGGAATCGACAAAAGTAACCGACCTAGTGTCAGAAACCTGCTAAACAGAAGTAGGTACCCGCACGGCCCTACGACCAACCCGGATGATAGGTTTTAATCAAATAAACATTCAATTTAATATAAGTCTCCTAGCTGCACAGAAGAGGAACACACGTGATGTATAAAACAAGAATTGAAAACAACTCAAAATTAATGAAAAAAAAATGCAAATGTTCACAATGTTCGTAGCAACAGTGAGGGGGTAGTGTGAATTTAAAAATAAAAAAAAAAAGGATTTTTTTATTAGTCCTTGTCACGCGATCGAAGAAAGTATCGACTTTTTCCAGGTCGAGTTTGCTCTTGAAACAACGGTTCAGATGGCAAAACAGTGTTCGATCGTTCAGGTGACAGTTCAGAACTCAAATTCTCCAATGCTGAAGACGAAGGTACAGTTCCAGATGATTCAACAGGTGTATCTGACTGAACTGAGTCGTTCTCTACAGGTTGAGCATCACTGAATGGCACGTAGCGTGGAAGGGCGTCGGTCTCCGTTGGGGCAACTCCTGTCTTTACCCAGTTATCTGCTGGCAAAGGAAGCAGAACTTTTTTCGTATGGGTGGCCTGCACCCAATGCTTCCTGCCGTCCAGCCGAACTGCAGTCCTCGTTGCCAGCAAAACTTGGTAAGGTCCCACAAACCTTGGCTCGAGATTACGTTTTCTCCCAAAGTTGCGGGTGACAACCCAGTCACCAGGTTGGAGCCGATGTCCAGGACCCTCCATTTGTGCCGGTAGAGCTTCAAAAACCTGTTGATGAATCAAACTCAATTTAGCAGTCAGATCGTAAAGATAATCAATCAACATTGGATATTCAAGACTGTCAAACTCTTTAGGCCTCGGAACTCCCCAAATGTTCGCAGGACGGCCGAACACAATCTCATATGGGCTAAGCCCTACTCGAGAGTGCACAGTCGCCCTGGTCGATAAGAGAGCTAGAGGTAGTACATCAGGCCATGACAAACCGGTCGTTGCTCAAATTTTGGAAAGTTTCAGTTTCAGAGTACCATTGTACCCCTCCACTAAACCCGCCGATTGAGGATGATTAGCGCTATGGAATTTTTGGCGAATTCCCAGGCCCTTACACACACTCTTCATCACACTTCCCACAAACTCACTTCCATTATCTGACCATACGATCCATGGCATGCCGTACCGGGGAAAATATTCCTTGAGTAGGACTTTTGCTGTGGACAGGGCAGTATTATCCTTAAGAGGGTAGGCCTCGATCGATCTGGAGAACGCGCAAACCACAACTAAGACATATTTCAGGTTATTGCATCTCTCCATATGGATGAAGTCCAACTGGATAACTTCAAAGGGGCATGTAGGAAGAGCAAAATGACCAGGTGGAGTGGGGGTGCCCTTGCCAGGATTATACATCAAACATACCATACAGGTCTTGACCACTCTCTCAGCACACTTAGCAATCCCATCATTCTTCCATACAGGAGACAACAACTTACATATACCTTTCGCGCTAATATGTGACATGCCGTGAGCCATAGTAACAACGGCAAGCACATACGCATCCGGTAACATCCATCTCTGATATTCTGACAAATCAACCCAACATCCATTCACGTCTAACTTACCCATGCTTTCTTTCCACTTAGTCTTTTCAGTTTCGGTGGCCTCATTCTGAATCGCTTTCACACTCTCAACTGTGTCCTCGCACATACCAGTCTCCGTCGGCCACCTCACTGAACTCGTAACATACATTCGAGTTGTCGGATTCTTAGCCGTTTCCTTAGCAATCTCATCCGCAAACGCATTACCACGACCAACATCATCCGTAATCTTTCGATGCGCGCTGCATTTAATGATTGCCACCTGCTTAGGCAATGTAAGTGCATCCAAAAGATCGTTCACGAGCTGTCCGTGTTGGATCTTCGTACCATGCGACGTCATAAATCCTCTTTCTCTCCACAATCGACCAAAGCTATACGCTACGCCAAATGCATACTGACTGTCAGTAAACACATTCACTCGCTTCCCTTTAGACAAAACACACGCTCTCGTTAACGCAATCAATTCTGCCGCTTGCGCTGAATTCTGACTCAATCTCGCAGTTTCCACAACCGTACTCAGCGTCACTACAGCATACGCAGTCGTCACATCACCGTTCGGCAACTTGAAGCATGAACCATCAACATACAAAGTACCATCGGGATCTACCAATGGAGTATTTTTCAGGTCAATACGACCCTTCGTTTCTTCTTCAGTTCTTAAGTAACAGTCATGTGGTGCTACATCACCTGATTCCACATTAATCGGCAACAATGTCGCTGGATTCAGCACATTACAACGTTTTATCTGTATATGACTTGCCAAAAGTGTCAACTCATAACCGGACAACCTTGCGCTCGTCAAGTGTTGAGTCTTTGTTCGATTCAAGAGAGTGTCAACTGCATGCGGAACCATCACTGTGAGCATATTATCCATGACCAGACCTGCGGACTGTCGAATGGACACCGCAGCCGCCGCTGTCGCTCTTAGACAACTCGGCAATGCTCTAGCTACTGGGTCTAAGGTCGAGGAAAAATATGCACATGGACGCTGTTTGCCACCAAATTGTTGCGTCAAGACACTCAACGCACAACCCTCTCTCTCGTGAACGTATAGTGTAAACGGCTTACTGTAATCAGGAGTACCTAACACAGGAGCCGAACACAACGCATCACGCAGTTCAGAAAAACTTTTCTGACATTCTTCGGTCCATGGCAAAGGAGTCGAAACATCCTTGCACGTGAGAGCTAACAATGGCTTCGCTAACAATGAAAAGTTCGGAATCCACTGTCTGCAGTATGACGTAATACCTAGAAAGGCACGTACATCTCTCTGAGTTGTTGGCACAGTCATTCGAGCAATTGCCGCAATTCTCTCTGGGGTCAACCTTCTCCCCTCCTTTGACAATAAGTGACCTAAATAGGTTACTTCTTGACAACAATACTGTAGCTTAGAAGGTGACACCTTGTGATGTAAGTCACATAAATGCTGTAACAGCCATACTGTAGCAGTTTTGCAAATCTGCTCAGTGTCAGCAGCCACTAACAGATCATCAACGTACTGAATCAAGGCCGCACCAGCCGGTAACAGAAATGCATCTAGTTGACTCTTAAGGGCTTGACTGTAGATCGATGGACTCTCACAGTAGCCCTGAGGTGCGCGTTTAAATCTGAAGCTGCGACCACCTAATGAATAGATCTCTGCTTTCCTCAGCAATCGGAATGCTAAAGAAAGCATTGTTCAGGTCGATTACCGTAAACCAGGAAGCAGAGGCTGGAATCAGGGTCAGCAAAGCTGTAATGTCAGGCACCACAGGAAACTGTGGGATCACGATTTTATTCACTTCTCTCAAATCAATGACAAAGCGGTACACAGGAGCCTTGGGTGGGTCAGTTCGTTTCAGAATAGGTAACACCGGACTATTACACACATTTCCCAGAGTTTCTTCGATGACATCCTTTTCGATCAAATCATAAATGATCGCTAATAGCGCTCGCTCACCATCAAGAGAGATACGATACTGGGGAATACGTGGTAATCGCACATTTGATTTCAATTGAACTACATAAGGTGGTAGGTCCAGTAGGCCCACATCATTGAGACCCGTTGCCCACAAAGACTCAGGAAGGGAACTCAATTCCGGCGGGAGCTTATCAGTTGACAAGTATATAGGAGAGATTACTCTCTGACCTAATGTAAGCTCCACTCCCGTAGGAGAGCAATACAGAGTCGCATATAACCACTTCAACAAATCCAGACCCAAAAGATTCTCACCGCAACCAGTAGTCAAAATCAAAGGGGCCTCTAGCTCACGTGGCCCGATCGTAAGGGACAAAGGGCTAGAAACTGGATTGCTAACCGGGGCGCCAGAGAATCCAACGGAAACATTTGTTAAGCCAGACAAAGGTGCGCCAGGGAGTTTCGAATGCATGATGGAACTTTTTGCTGCACCAGTGTCCAACAGAAAAAGCTCAACTACGCCCGATGTGGCAACTGCGACGTAAGGCCCTCTCTGATCAACCGGAACTGATACGACTCCCTCTCTTTGTCTATGGCTGTCCTAGTAATTGCCGTCTGTATCAATGTCATGCTCGACGTAATAGTCATCCACATGATACTGTGCAGATCTACCAGACGGTGTATTTCGTTGATCAAAACAATTGTCCGCGTCCGATGAAGGAGTAGAACGCTCATTTTGATTTTGAGAGGTGTCACGACCTCTACCTCGAGATGCCTGTTGAGGACCACTACGACCTCCTCGGGCCGAAACACCATTATTTCGGTCACGCAAAACAGGACAATTAAACTTCAAATGGCCCTCACCCCTACAATATGCACACTGATTATACCCAAGCATAGATCTGGATGTAGAGGAGTCAGAGCGCGACTGCGTCCTAGAAGACTGCGCCTGTGGTCGATATTGCTGTTGCGAGTCATTTTGATTCGAGCGCGGAGGATATGCTTGCTGCAACAAGACCTTAGTTTTAAGCTCCTTCGTTTTCTTGTCTGCACGATCATTCTCTTCTTTTTCCCTATTGTCATAATATTGAGCTGTTGCTAATATTTGAGCAGTGGTTGAAACAGCCCATGAACTTTCAGAATTTTTCAATTTGTTGCATAGCTCAGGCAACAAATTTAACACAAATTTATCGACAAACAATCGCTGACCTCCCTCTGTGCTCATATCCTGACCACTATGATCGATAAATGCCTCCTCAAATCTAGTAAAGAAATCAGAGACACTCTCATCTTTCTTTTGTTTGCAAGCAGACAATTTATCCCAGTTGACCCTCATCGCTGGCATAAGTGTTTTCATGAGCGTAATAATTCTTTGGGGCAGATCCGTAATTAACTGTTCAGGCTTAGCCCCACCAACTTGCCGTCCGTCAGCCACTACAAGAGCAGCCCAATCACCACCTAATTCAGCTGCGTGATTTTCTTGACGGATTTTCGCCCAAATCGGTTGCGGTACTACGTTACCAAACAACATGTCAATATCAGCAAGGTTCATAATAGTAGCATCCACAAGTTGGGATAACTCCTTATAATAACCTGCCGGATTCTTCCGGGGGTCAGGCAAAGATTGTTTCACCTGCAAAACTTCCGATCGCTTCCATGGGAGGTGTATCCAAACTCTCTGGAAGTGTGGCAAAATTGCAGGATTGGCAGCAGCATCACCTGGCATCCACACTGGGGGAAATTCTCGCATAGGATACTGACCAGACTCCGATCTTAAATCATCGGAATCGTCATCAAACGACACACGAGGAGGCACAGTAGATCTAAAAGCTAACAAACCCTCTAATGCACATCGTACATTACCGCCGACAATCATACCGGTCGAAAACTGATTCTGAAGTTCAGTCATATCGGGCGGTACATTATCTACCTCATCATTATCCCACTCTTCTCTCAAGGATTTACACATTTCCTCGAACACAAATCTTTGTGTAGGCTCATTAAACTGAGAAAATGTATCGAAAACTATGCGCGGAGTGTACTTAGCAGGATGTCTAATCCACCTACGCGCCATAGTGACTAACGTCTCACTCTCCCTTCCACCAGGAATTTGGCTTCATCTCTGAGAGATGTCAGAGGCATCGGACTCAAGTAATGAACCGAAAAGCGGAGAATAGAGAAAAGCAACGGTATTGGGTATACGGCTACGAACAGAAGGAGAAGAGAAGAGAAGTACAGTAGGAACAATATTTGGAGTAAACGTAGGAACAGTAGGAGTAGCTAAGATAGCAGGAGTAGTAGTAACAATAGACTGAGAAGGTCCAGGTAAAGGAGCAGTAGGAAGAAGGGCAGATAAAGGAGCAGGGCCCACTTGAGGAACAAGGGGATTCGGAGGAACAAGACCAACGACAGGCTGACCAGCAGCCGCCGGAACAACAGGTGGAGGAACAGGAGGAACTACAGGAACTGTAGTACCCTGTACATAAGGAGGTAATGATTTCAATAAATAGGATAACAAAGGATCCTCTTTCAATTCTTCTCCCTTCTTTTCAGAACTTGACGGTAAAACCGGATAACATTTATCCACCGCCATACGATGCAATCTGGTAAAAACTTCCTTTTCCTTCTCTTCTTTGTCTAGCTGATACTGCTCTGCACTTTGCATCATCGTAATGATACCGTCTCTCTTATTTTTCTGCTTGATTTCTTCTGTTTGGCCTCTTTGCGCCATAACCAAAAGGAATCAAACATTGCCGGCCTAGCTTTCTTTTTAAACAATTTTGCTTCGAGATTATCTAAAATCTCAGTTTCAAAACTACCATGGGGTGGCCAACTAAGGACACCATCGTTTTTCGTGTAACGGATCCAACACTCATTATATACAATAGGGCCCACTCCGTGTCGACTATAGAACTCATAAATCGGAGTTCCAACTGGAGGAATCGGACATGAGTCCTCCAACCGGGAATCCATGCTACAACATTTGAGGAAACCAAACAAAGTACTACGGCCAGGCATCGTGCACACTAACCGAGTTTACAAACGTCAAGGGTTACCGAATTACGATATCCTCGCAAAAATACGAGACCCTCAGTTTTTGGCAATTGCAATTGTCAAAGAAAAACCCAACAACTAAGAATCAACGACTAAGAACCACAAATGCATAAACCATGCAAACAAGCTAAGAGAAGAGACAGAAACAGGTGCAAGGAAGACAAAGAAAGACAACAGATTGAAAAAAGTGTAGGGGCAATATCGGAAGCGTGATCACAGGATCAAAGGATTCGAGCCTAACGCATGCAAGGCTGAAACAACAGACCTGCACGGCAAGATGAGCCTTGAGCGGGGCCATCTGCCTTTGCCGTGTCATCCCCCTAGTCATAAAGACACACTCAAAGGGATATGCATCTTCCGCAAGAGCTTGGGAAACCCAGGGTTATGAAGCGGACATTTTCCGTTCACCGGCTACGTGAGGGTAAGAAACAAAATGGATGCCGTATCTAAAATGGAACCCGAGGGTTCAGATGGAGAAACCCACGAACAAGATGAACCCTGCAAAGTAGAGTAGCGAAAACACGTACACCTACTAAACTCGTCATTTGCGGTTCGTAGATACCAAACTCGTCCATATTCGAACAGGCCCAAAATGTCGTTACGATTCTCACGGAACCTCAGCATAATTCAATCCAGCATCTCCCCAGAAAGCTATCAGATCATTCCCCAGTTACCCTAACTATACATGTGCCCAGAGCTGAGGGTTGTGAGAAGCAAGGGAGATTCCCTGGACGCTCGTAGATTATTGGCTGTTATCCCCTAATTTGGTGACTTGTCATAATTCTATCCAGCATCTCCCCAGAACGCTATCAGATCACTCCCCAGTTACCCTAAAAATACATGTGCCCAGAGCTGAGGGTTGTGAGAAGCAATGGAGATTCCCTGGGCAAGCTTTGATGGGTGAGGTATTCCGTACTGAGCTCTGCAGCGCTATTGTGGAATACTTCGAATTGAACAAGGGGACAGTTAAGTCCTGGGCCAAGCTGTGATAGGCATTTAAAACCTTCTTGAGGGTGATTTGTTTTTCCGAAGATGCCGGGGTCCTAAGATACCTGAGACGCATGATTTTTCATAGTTAAGAACAATTGTATTCACTAGATTGGGATCAGGCAGTGTGGACTGTTCCTGCTACTTTTAGCCACCAGATGGCTCTTTTAGCTGAATTCTGTGAGGGGGCGGAGAGGGAAGCACATTTTCTCATTAAGTACGATATTGCCAGGTGCTATGGTGAGGGTGAGAGGCTGGGCTGCATGGTGGCATGATTGCTCAGGCAATCTTATATTAGTAGCCTCTGAAGCAATACTGGCAATTTAATGTCAAACACAACGGACATACCAGACACATTTTTTGAATAGTTTACCAATTTATACTTGTCGGGGGTAGGACATGATGCAGAGGACCGTAAAAAATACCTGGAATAAATTGTGTTGGTATGGCTTGGTGATGCTAAGCAACAATTCTTTGTAGCGCCTTTTTCCACGGAGGAAATTATCAGCGCTATCAATGCCATGAACTGCTCGGCTGCTCTAGGCCTAGATGGGTTTTCTGGCAATTTTTATAAAGCATATAAAACTCTCCTGGCTCCATACCTTCTGGAAGTATACAAATAGGTGGTTGAACATAAGGTGCTTCCATTATCTCTGTGCGAAGCAGTGATTATTCTTCTCCCTAAACCTGGTAAGGATCCGCTGGTGTGTGGCTTGTGTAGACCTCTATCTTTATTAAACCTTGCTTATAGAAAACTTGAAAAGATGGTGGCGATGCGGCTAGCCCTCCTTTTAGAGAACATTATCTCTCTGGTACAATTGGGCTTTGTTCCACATAGGTCAACAGGCCTAAACCTGTGCACTCTGTTTGCAGTACTGTACAGGATCTCGCCATATGTACCTGTGGTGGCTGCGCTGCTTGACACTGAAAAGACATTCGACTCTCTAGAGTGGCCATTTCTTCTGGCCATTATGAGCAAAATGAGCATGCCTAAAGGATTCATAGAGCTCACCTCTTTCCTCTATACTTCACTCATTTCCAGACGTCGATTAAATGGTACATTGTCCACACCTCTCAAATTAACTCACTGCACTAGGCAAGGATGCCCGCTTTCTCCCCTGCTCTTCATATTAGTACTTGACCCACTGGTTAAAGCACTCTTTTGATATCACTTCATGCAGATGATATCATTCTTTGTGCGACACCCCCAAGAGAATCTTGCACTAATAGGTAGAGAAATTATTTGGTTTGGAGGGTTCTCTAGTCTCGGTGTCAATTGGAGGAAATATCAAGTTACTCCCTAAACACCTTGCCCCGCCAAACAGGATTGTGGATTCCCTCCGGCATGGTGCGAATTGTCAGTTAAATATCTGGTAACACATGTCCACAGGGAGGCTGAGCAGATTGTTCTACTTAATTATGACACAGCATTAAATATGCTGGAAACACAGGTGGAGCGATGGCTAAAGCTCCATCTCTCGCTGGCTGTTCGTGTCACGATCAACAAGATGGTAGTTCTACCTAAGTTTTTATATCTGTTTCACAATATCCCTATTCCACTTACTAATAGATTATTTCGTACTCTCCACACCCATCTCATCAGGCTTATTTGGAAGGTGGAAAGGCGAGGATTAGTTCGGACACTCTGACCATGCCATATGAGAGGGGAGGGTTTGGGGTCGCTAACTTTCAAATCTAGTACTTGGTCGCTCAGTATAGCCTTGCACATTACTGGTATCATCCTGATGCCCGGCTTCCCTGTGCCTGACCTGAGGCAGATCTAGTACTTCTCACCCCGCTGGAGACAATACTACCAAAGGGCTTCCCTAGAGGCCCCATGATATCCAAAGGGAATCTACCTCTAGCTGGGCCTGGCATAAATTGATGTGTGTAATGGGTGGGCGCACTCTCTACTCCCCGGCGATCCCAGTTGCCAATAACCCATGGTTACCGATTACTCAGGAGAGGCTAGTTCAATGCACTCTTACTAAATATTCTCTTGAGACAATCGGAGATCTCTTTCTGGAGGGACCTGTGTTTTCGGGTACAAAGTAAGTGCGTTTTAGCAAGGCTCCCTTCATAGACCAATTTGTTCTTAGCAGACTCCCAATGGATTTACGAGCGCAAATTACTGAATTTCTGTTGGAGCCTGAACATTTCGAACCACTAACAATACTGATCAGCAATAAGGGGGGAACCATCTTATATCCAAGCTATATAGAGCCAGCATGGCCCTGGTCCCTAGAAGGGACACTACGGTCCGTGAAGAATAGGGCGCGATCTGGGATTCCCGATTCACATTGGGAATATTGTTGTGCATGACTCCGCCAAAAATACACAGCATTGACTCAAGCCGCCCCCACATGCCACAAGTGTGGAGTACAATATGCCAACTTTGTTCATATGTCCTGAAATTGTGTAAGGATTGAGAGTTATTGGAGGGCCATCCACGCAACTTTATTACGTATTGTACATCTAACTATACTCCCTATACCTGAGGAGATGGCGCTGATGGGAAATGTGCGAGAGATTCCTAAGCAGATGCGCAGATTCACTGCAAAAGCCCTATTAATTGCAAAAAGATAGCAATACATTTGGGAAGCAGAAGCACTCCAACAACAAAGCCTTGACTTAGAAGCCCTATTCATTGTAACATGAACTGTGAATTGTTCGTTGCAACCCAACCCACGGCATCCCGACCCAGAGATATTTGGAGTCTCCTCAGGCAATACATACTGGACATTGATTCTACCTCTGATTCGCAACAGCCAGCAGGGATAGTGTCTACTGGGGTGGGTTAGACTACCTCTGCGGAGGTTGGCACAAGTTCACAATTCTAGATGGAGTGGGGGGGTGGGTGGTGGGCCTTGAACTGGTGATAGTTTACATGTTGGCTGATCAGTGCTCATGCAGTGATAATGTGTGCTTTAACTCTGACTATTGTGTGAATTCTACATCAGACAGTTTCTTGAAACAAAACAGATTTTTCTTTTTTTGGTGTAATGTGTAATCATCTTGGCAACCTGATGAGTGTTAATGTGAAAATGATAAATTTGGTTAAAAAAAAGATTCCTTCCTGGCTACTTTTTTTTACAGTTCTGTAGTCTAAATTGGAAAATGGTCATACTACTAATCCATAAAATCTGAAAAGTTGCCATAACCTCAAATTTATACACAATATTGTGGTATGTGTAATTCCTTTAAATGTTAATGGATACTGTGAAAATTGGGTTGCTGGTTGGGTAGGGTGAAACCCTACTCAAGCAACAGCTGCAATCCTTGTCAGGTTGAAACACAGAAACCACCAAATTAACCTAAATTTAATCCTCTGTCAGCTTGGCACAAAAGCAGTCAGGCTTAACTTGGAGGCAATGTGGAAAGTATTTATGGAGCACACAAACAGTAATAAAATGAAAACACAACACAAGAAAAATCCCACACCAATTTAGGAAAATAGAGTAAACTCGAATACATTATTTGACAACAAAAAGACAAAAATCTAATCAGTAGAAACGGAGATATGCAATTTCAAAGACTTACGGTAAATATAGTATCTAAAAGCATAAAGCGCCACATGGGGTTATCTGGTCATGCAAGATTGGGTGAAAGTCAGAGGTTCAGGCCGATAGCGTTGGAGACCTGGGCCGGATACCAGGACTAGGCTAGTCTTGCCCAAAGAATTGCCTTCTGAAGTCCAGCACTGAGAGTCCAGTTCAGGTTGAGCAAAGAGCAGGCTGGGTGTCACAGATGCTCGTCAATGAAGCACGAAGATTTTAGTGAGTGTCACGGACGGTCGTTGTTGGAGATTTGTTAATGGCGGTCGCCGTGGGCTGTTGATGCAGTAGTGCGAAGTGAAGATGTTGTGTTGCCGGCTGTTACTGGCTGTTAGAAATGGGGGTCTCTAGTTGGCAATGGCTGGCACCAGTGTCCAAATAGGGACCCTTCTTCCTAAGTCAGGGCAAGTGGGCTACCCCCTTGATAACTCCTGCTCAACCATGTGGTAACGTTGCACGAGCAGTTAGGCTTATCTCAGAGGCAGTGTGTGAAGCTTTTATGACCATGCACAATAAGGCAGTAACAACACCACACAAGGACACAACTCAAGTAGGTATAGAAAAATAGTAACTTTATCTAAAGTTTAATGCAAGACTCTCAAAGCGTTTTTCCCAGCTACAATGCACGTAAATCAGTAAGGACTTAAAACGGGAATAATGTATTCACCAGAACGTGGCACTGACAGAGTTCAAGGCCTGGGTCTACCCGACCCATTGCGCACCAGATACCTGCCGTTGGATGGGGACACAGCACGCAGCTTCTCAAAGAAGCGGGGACAGTGACAGTTGAAGTCCCAGTGACCACAACTCTGACTGCAGTGGCCCGCAAAGTGCACCTACAATGATTCAGGCACTCGGGGACAGGTGGCCTCTCAGAGGCAGCAGCACGTGGCTGCAGCAGCCCGGGCTGGTAGTGGCAGTGACTCTTGTTGTGCAGCTCCATGATGGGCTGACAGTGGCAGCAGCTCTCACCCAGCTGCGGTGGCCCACAGGACGACTCACGATGATGCAACGCTGGCAAAGGTGCAGGCACTCAGCAGCAGCAGCTCTCTCCTAGCTGCAGCGGGCCACAGGACAAATCACCATAATGCAAAGTTGGCAAAGGGGGGGGGCACTCAGCAGCAGCAGCTCTCTCTTAGCTGCGGCGGCTGACAGGACAAATCATGTTGATGCAAAGTTGGCAAAGATGCGGGCACGCAGCAGCTCTCTTTTAGCTGTGGCGGCCCACAAGACGAATCACGATGAGGCAAAGTTGATGAAGGTGCGGGCACTCAGAGGCAGCAGCTCTCTCTTAGCTGCGGCAACCCACAGGACAGACCACAATGATGCAAAGTTGGCAAAGGTGCGGGCACCCAGCGGCAGCAGCTCGCCTCTAGCTGCGTTGGCCCACAGGATGAATCACAATGAGGCAAAGCCGACAAAGTTGCAGGCACTCAGCGACATCAGCCCTCCCCTAGCTGCAGCGGCCCACAGGAAAAATCACAATGATCTCGACCAGGTTGGCACCAGGCGGGCTATCATTGGCGGCAGCTCTCTCTTAGCTGCAGAAAGATTCAACAAGGGTAACCAGTCCACGTTCCTCGCAGTAGAAATAGAGGCTCCAGATTACTCAACGGAGGCCTCACCTGCAAGTAGAATCCCTCACACAGGAATTCGGGGTGAAGTCTAATGTCCCTGAGACTTCAGCAGGAGGCACTCTCAATTCAGACCCTCGGGTAGTTTTTTCAGCAAGCTTGGTGAAAGTTTCAAAGTCCTTTCCTCTGTTCACTTGGACAGAGTTTCGTCTTGACATCCAGAAGGAACACACTTACAAAAGGTTTCAGCCCAGCGTCTTATACCTAAAAAGTATTTGTTCTCTAAAGTCACAAATCACTGAATCCAGCCAGTACCAGTTCGGTGGGGTCAGGGAGCAATTGGTTTACGAGGCGACATCCTGCCCTTTGAGAATCAGGGGGTCTTCTATCAGACGCCCAGTGGGAGGTGGAGCCTCATTCACCTTGCCAGGTCTGGCACTGCTCAGATCAAAGAGTCACCCCTCCCCATGCTCTGAATGCCGATCTTTCTCTCTAGCCTGGTCTGACCCAGCTGGCCTGGCTGCTTCAAAACCAGACGGCCAATACACATACTAGCAAAGCTTACAGGAAAGCATAGGCAAGAAAATACCTCGTGTCTAGAAGAGGCATTTTCGAACATAGGATATGAAATGATCCTTACTAAAAGATGTATCTCAATGTTCTGACGTTAAACATATCAAATTCGAATTTCCAATCAGGTTCCTGGGGTCAGATAGGATTATGGCATGTAATACTCAGCCTGCCCCTTCTGGTCTATGAGAACGGATAGCCTCACAATAGTAAACAGTGAAATGGAGGGTAACTCGCTATTAGAAAATGCTACACAGACATACTTTAAAAGCTGCTTCAGTGGGTAGCACAAATCAGCACTGCAGGCCCACCAGCAGTATTTGGCTTGCCAGTCCTGGGCACACATAGTGCACTTATACTAGGGCCTGACAGGTCAACCAAACGAACCCATTATGGTTATCCCAATTCATACACTCATCTTTACACAGGGAACATTCACGCTGTGGCACTGATTAGCAGTAGCACAGCACCCAGAGCATCTAAATCCAGCCAACATAAAAGATAAGAAGCGAAAAGAGGAAGGGAGACCTGTGCCAATGATGCCAGGTCTAACACTGGCAGTTGCTGTAGCACAAATAGTCGGGTTCACAGAGCGCCATATTGATGGTCTGCCAAGTGGCTGATCTTAGCACAAATAGACCCATTTGTTGTCATGAGGAGGCCAAAGCTTCAGAATTTCTTCTTCACTTCCTTTTCAGGAGGAGCTCCACCGATGCCACACCAAGGGTCCAAGACCTACAAGGCACATCTCGGTGATGAGGACCTCACTCCAGCAGAAGCCAGCAGTGCTCAGGCAGGTACATCTGCTGGACCTGGCAGGTCCAGCTGCATCAGGTCAGGTGGGCAGTTACAGAGAGACCTCTGGAGCTTGTTGTGTCCCTTTCTCTCAAAACAGGAGGTCAGACATCTGACCCCTCTGACCCTTCAGCTTGGGATGAAGGGTGCAGGTCCAGTCCTACTTATGCAGTATCCACAGGTCCATGAGGGTCTGTAAGCCCTCTTTTAGTAACCGGTGCCTACTATGAAGTAGGAGAAGTTTCTGGAATGTCCCCCCTACAGAGATGTCTATAATTTCCTGCCTTCCTTCCCTGGTCCCAGTCTGTCTGGGGGTACAATAGGCTAGTATGAATTCCTTTGTGAGTGTGCCGGGCCTGTGACTTTAAAGTAAAAGTATGATAGGTGACAGTTCTGCCCCCGAATAAATTAGGATGGCCCATCTTGCCAACACCCATCCCCCTTATTATGATACAGTCTGGAAGGAATACACAAAGGCCAATTACCAATGATACCTGGTCACATGGCCCAAGATACAGGTACCAAAAGGTTAAGACAAGTAATGCCAAATTTCTAAAAGTGGAATTTTCAGAGGTTTCACTTAAAATCAGGCTCTACAATTAAAGAGGGTTCTGAATTACAATCCCTCAGACACCAAACATGATATTCAAACCTGTTCCAACACAGACGTTATCACTTAATAAATGAAATGAGGCAACACAATCTCATTCTATGGGAAAGGTAGGCCTTGCAAAAGTGAAACATTAATCTTGGAGTTTTTACTACCAGGACATTTAAAACTTAAAAGCGCATGCACATCTTTTCAAAGACAACGCACCCCATTATATGGGCTGTTTAAAGGCTACCTTAGGGGTGACTTATATGTATTTAAAAGTAAGGTTTAGGCCTGGCAAAAGGTTTATTTTTCTAGATGAAATTGCACTTTAATACTGCGCACAGAGTCTGAAATAGCAAGCCTGGGACATGTTTTTAAAGGGTACCTATGTAGGTACAATAGGTTCTGCAGGCCTAATAGTAGCATTTAATTTACAGGCCCTGAGTATGTCTAATACCACTTTACTAGGGGATTATATAGTAAATTAAATGTGCCAATTGGTTGTAAACCAATGTTACCATGTTTAAAGGAGATAACACAAATGTTTTAGCACTGGTGAGCAGTGGTAAAGTGCACAGAGTTAAGAAGGGGTCAGAAAACAGGAGGGGTGAAGGCAAAATGTTTGGGGGTGACCCTCCAGAGAGGGCCAGGTCCAAAAGATATGACAAACGGTTAAAAGTGTATTTGCTACAATTTTCATCTACTAAACAAATATGAGTGATTTCTGTGTCCTTGCTGGAAAAGCTAAAATAAATGTACGCTCAACTTGTATGTAGTATTTTTGTTTAATATTTATTAGAGAGTAACAAGACATCAGAATAAACATCCAAACAAAAAAACAAGAAGAAATTTCACAAAACATTTCATCTGTGTCATTACTCACAATATTTTTCTGATTTTACCGCCCAAACCCCCCCCAATTCCACCCCCCTAGGGATTGCTACGGGGAGAGAAAAAATAGGCAAAAATTAAAAAAACATTGATAAGACAAGTTAATCACATTACATCACACTATCTACAGTATATACAGTATGTACAATTCATCCGGGCTTTCCTGCTACTTCAATGATCATTAATTTACACGATCCAACCAATTAATTACGGGTTCCCATACTAATTCTCCTTCCCTACGAGCCCGTGGGCCCGTGGGCCTCTCCGCTTGAAAACCAGGAGCTCCCACTTCCCAACATTTAGGAATTTACTAAACCATTCGTGTTCTGTCGGGGGAGCAGGGTCCAACCAAGCTGTTGCTAAAAGTAGTCTCAGTGAGGCCATTGCAATATAAAATAATTTCTGCTCTGATGTCGTCATATTTAAATACACTACCCCCAATATAACAGCCTGAGATGTTACTAAAATCATAGATCCAAAAATTAGCTCCAACCGTTGTTCAATTTTGTTTAACAATGGAGTCAAGCTGGGGCAGGAAGAAAACATATGAATACTGTCAGCCGCGTGCTCCCCACACCTAGGGCAATTGACTCCCGTGATCCCACCCCATTGTTGTATACGATGTGGGGTTATATACAGATTAAACCAAGTTTTTAAACATTGGACCTGGAGGTTAGCAGATATAGTTGCAGTATGACTAAGGCATAATGAATCTTCGCATAACTCTTGCCCAGCATGTAATCCAATCTGCAAACGGCTAAAATGTTTGGGTAGATCATCGCTCCCCTTTTCATTTACCTTTGTATAAATCACAGATATAGTGTAATGCCCCCCCCCTAATAGCCTCAACTAATAGGATAGCGGTCCAGCTAACAGTTTTCCTAGAAAGAAAATCCAGAATCTGTAAGAACTTAAAAAATAGCCGATTACTAATATCAAATTTCTGTCTAATATGTACAAAGGTCCGTACCCCCTTATCTGAGACCAGATCCCCTAACATAGTAAATCCATGTCCAAACCACTCTCTAAAATACCCATCTGCAAAAATTGCTGGCGAAAAGAGTATTTCATATTACCGGAGTATAGATATGTATTCTTCCCATATTATATAATTTCCGCAAGGGTGTCAAGACTTTAAAGGCTGCTACTAAACCTTAAACCTCACACGTTTAAAATACGCAAAATCAATATGTCTGAATATTAACCCCTTCACCTCTTCCCCATAAATTAAACTGTAAATTGATGTCTCACGATCCTCTACATCCGGACAGTCCAGCAATACATCAATATGCCTCAGCGTGATTGCCCAATAATAAAGCTGGAAATTAGGTAGAGACCAACCCCCCTCTCTCTGGGTAACATCATGAATTTGAGGGTCTCGTCTCGGTCGTTTACCAGCCCAGACAAACCAGGAAATTATACATTCTAATTTTTTAAACCAAACTTGTTAAAAAAATACAGGGATAGCTCTAAAAAGGTACAGAATCTTTGGTAGAAAAATCATTTTGACGACATTGCATCTACCCATCAGTGTTAGCTGAAGGTTATTAATCTTACTCAAATCCTTTTCCATCTTACATAACAATGGTTTGAGGTTAATCTCCACACTTTCCTCTGAAATAGAACTTATTATTTTGCTTTATCAGTGACCCAAGAGTCTAGCAGCAAAATGTTATCATTACAAATAATGTGGGTCTTAGAGTCATTCAAATGATATCCTGACAGCTCACCAAACTGTGAAGTCAAATTTAGGATTTCAGCAGTGCAAGCTGAGGAAAAGCGGTCAGGATGGCAAGATCATCCGCATGAATCTATGACAAAATGTTGAATACAAAATTATCGAGCTACAAAATTATCGCAGCAAAAATATTGATGGCAAAAATATCGGGATCCTATCCTTAACAAGGTAAGTACAAAAATATCGAAAAAATAATATCGAATGTCAAAAATATAGTTTTTTGTAAAATATTGTTTTATTTTAATAAAATAAAAACTATAATATTAACAAAATAACACTTATAAATGTAATAAACATATTTAAAAATATATTATAATATTTAAAATTAATAAATAATGTAATAAAAGTTCATAATAATAAAGATATAATACATAGTATATTTTCATTAATAATAACTCTAAATTAATGATTTTAATAACTTATAAATAAATACCAATTTAATAAATTACAAATAAATTTATATACATAAAATAATAATATAAATAACAATTATTAACAACATAAAACTAATAAAAAAGAACTAAATACATTTTAGATAGCGTATGAGTAAAAATTACTATTCCCACTCCAGAGAGTGCAACAGTAGGGAAAGTGTTGGATAGCGTAGGGGAAACAATTACTATTCCCACTCCATAGAGTGCAACAGTAGGGAAAGTGTTGGATAGCGTTGGGGTAACAATTACTATTCCAACGCCAGAGAGAGCAACAGTAGGGAAAGTGTTGGATAGCGTAGGGGTAACAATTACTATTCCAACTCCAGAGAGTGCAACAATAGGGAACGTGTTGGATAGCGTAGGGGTAGCAATTACTAGTCCAACTCCAGAGAGTGCAACAGTAGGGAAAGTGTTGGATGGCGTACGGGTAAAAATTATTATTTCAACTCCAAAGAGTGCAACAGTAGGGAAAGTGTTGGATAACGTAGGGGTAACAAATACTATTCCCACTCCAGAGAGTGCAACAGTAGGGACAGTGTTGGATAGCGTAGGGGTAACAATTACTATTCCAACTCCAGAGAGTGCAACAGTAGGGAAAGTGTTGGATAGTGTAGGGGTAACAATTACTATTCCCACTCCAGAGAGTGCAACAGAAGGTAAAGTGTTGGATAGCGTAGGGGTAACAATTACTATTCCCACTCCAGAGAGTGCAACAGTAGAGAAAGTATTGGATAGCGTAGGGGTAACAATTACTATTCCCACTCCAGAGAGTGCAACAGTAGGGAAAGTGTTGGATAGCGTAGGGGTAAAATGTACTATTCCCACTCCAGAGAGTGCAACAGTAGGGAAAGTGTTGGATAGTGTAGGGGTTAAAATACCATACTTATAAATAAAAGCTTTTTTTATTATTAAAAATATGAACTATTAAATAAATATAAACCATTTACAATACCTATACATAATTCTTAAAAACTTGATTAGCAAAATATATTTAACCCCAAAAAATTATTTAAAAATACAATGTTATAATATTTAATTACCAATTAATAATTAATTAACAATTACATAATTAACAAAACAATTAATTTAAAAACATTATTACTTTATTACATTTAAATTACTTCCCACCATATTACCCTATAAACCCACAACCCGCAACAGAACACATTTATCATTGAATGAATTAATTAAAATGAATTACCAATTAATTAAAATTAATTACCAAATAATTAAAATTAAATTATGATTCCTATTAATTAATAATTAATTAAACATAATTAAATTACTTCCCACCCTGTTCCCCTATAAACCCTCAACCCGCTACAGAACATATTTATCAATTAATCAATTAATTAAAATGAATTACCAATTAATTAAATTTAATTACCAATTATTTAAAATGAATTAATAATAACTACTAATTAATAATTAATTTAACATAATTAAATTACTTCCCACCCTATTCCCATATAAACCCATAACCCGCTACAGAACATATTTATCAATTAATCAATAATTAAAATAAATTTCCAATTAATTAAAAATTACCAATTAATTAAAATGTATTAATAATTCCTACTAATTAATAATTAATTTAACATAATTAAATTACTTCCCACCCTATTCCCCTATAAACCCACAACCCGCTACAGTACTAAAATACAAAATTGTATTAAATTACATGAAAAAAAGTTAACAAACATAATAAATATATTATAATATACACAAAAATTATTTAAAAATCGATGTTAGTAACATCGAAATTATTTACATCGATATTACAGAAATCGATATTTAAAACTTCGATATTACTAATATCGATATTAAAAGTGTCGATATTACCTACCTTCTATATTATGTCCCTTCGATATTTAAACTTCGATATAAGTGTATATCGAAATTTAAATTTCAATATTTTGTCTGTGCACCCATCCGTATGCCCCAATAGTTTAGTATCCCCACCCCTGGATCTCAACGGCCGGATCATATCATTCAAAAGAAGTTTTCTGATTAGGGGATCTATATAAATTGCAAACAATAAAGGGGAACAGGACAACCCTGCTGTGTGCCTCTTAAAGTATTAATTGTACCCGTCTCAATCCCCATATCAGAGATTTGAGCCGTTGGTTGCTTATACATGCTCTGAATGGCTCTTATAATTCTGTCCCCAAGACCGTAATGCCTTATTACGGCCCATAAAAAAAGGCCAGGAGACCCTATCAAAGGCCTTCTCCGCATCTAATAGAATTAGGGCCATAGGGTCTAATATCGCTATTAATAAGCGTAATTGGGCAATATGAACCCATATCGGATGGACTTTTGTCTTTTTTTAAAAGTTATAATTTGAGTTCTTCGCCAACACTCGGGGGGACCTCCCCGTCCTGAACTTTGCGAAACAGTTCTAACATAAACGGGGTGAGCTGAGGCCGGAATACCTTATAAAATTTCCCTGACAGAAAATCTGGGCCAACCGCTTTGCCCCTCGGAGAGGATCTATGGCCTGCCAGAGCTCATCAATGCTGATTACAGCATCTAATGAGTCTCATTCTTCTGAGGATAGCGTATCCAGCCCGATCCCCTTCAGGTAATCCGGAATTTCCGCCTGAAGTGCATCATTATCACAAATGTCTTCACTATACAGTTTTTGATAAAACTTCTGAAAGGCAAGAGCAATGGCCCTCTCATCAGACACCAAACCAACTTCCGGATCCTGAATATTTTTAATGCGTGAGGCAGTCTCTCTTTCCCTGATTCTTACAGCGAGCATGTGCCCTGCTCTTTCACTGTTCTCAAACATTTTGGATCTCCAAGCTATAAATTTACTTGCTGCTTTAGCCTGTGAGAGTTCAGTTATAGATGATTTAGCTATAACAATCTGTGTTTGGGCTCCATCGCTATCCCCTCCCATCCGTATCACACGAGACAAGTTCAGCTCTGCCTCTTCTAATTCTGTATATATTCTCTGTAAGTTGGTCCTTTCCTTCCTTTGGGCTTCCCATCCATATTGTGTTGTTTAGCCCCTTATCCCGGCCTTTAGGGTATCCCAAACGTTCTGAATGCCTGTGCTACCTATATTTTCACTTAAAAACCTTAAGATCTAGGGGGACATAACATCCACATATTCCCTCTTGCTAAGCAGCCCACGATTAAAAATCCAGGCATCAGTTTTAATCTTGCACAATTGTGTGTTCACCTCCAACAAGAGCGGAATATGGTCCGACATTACTCGCAGAAATCTTATAATGCTGGAGCCTTGAGTAAGAACAGTAGAAATGAAAAAATAATCAAGCCTGGAACAAATTTTGTGTGGTGCGGAAAAAAAAGTATATCCTGGATCATCCCGATTAAAAAAAGCCCAGGCATCTGTTAGAACATGTAATTCTATCAGATGACGTAAAGCCCTATAGGCTTTTGGTTTTCTCCCGGTATATGTGATCCCTGGATAGTTCATAAGTCCACACTCCATATTAATATTTAAATCCCCACAGATTATAAATGGGGATGGCCACCCAACCAACTCCAGAATCAGCCATTTGTATAATTCTGGATCATCAAGTACTGGACCATATATGGCACAAAGTGTAAGATTTTTTCCCTGAAAATTGCCATGCACTATTACCCAACATCCCAAACTATCAGCGGAAGAACGGGATATACTTACCTTCCCCCGTCTTGCTAGAATAGCTACTCCTTTGGTCTTAGCCTCAAGTTTAGTCCAGGATATTAGCTGAAACCCCCCAAATTCTAGTAATCAATGGTGACTGTCTTCGATATGCGTTTCTTGAATTTAGTATTTTTAATCGAATACTATCAGTTGTTATTCAGGTTCATTATTGTGACTGAACATTCAAGATCATTAAAGTTTGTCAAATTAGGTGCAAACTATGTTTCACATCATAGGTTTTGCACAAATCTTCCTCTGACTCACCGGGTTCCCCAGCACACGGGAAACGCATTATGATTCTTCTCCCATCACAAAATGAAAGGGAAGAGTAAGTGGCATTTTTTAACTATTTTTAGTCACAAATGTTTGTATCAAATAAATACATTATGGTTACGACTCGTTGTTCTGTTACAGCTCACTAAGTTTAATTAACAACTGATTCTCAAAGGGGATTGATTACTGCCCAGTTTGTGGAAACAGACAGTGGTCCATGGGACCACTGGAATCTCCAATGCCATTCCTGGAAGAACATTTTTTTTAAGGTAACAGATATCCCTCTCTGGGGACATGGGTGATTTAAAAAATTGCTTCACTTTTAGGAATGGAGATGGAGGTCTGTTGTCCGGCTCAATCCTCTGGAGGCATTCATGGAGGGTCACAGAATGCCTCCTGCCTAATCAATATTCTTCAGAAAGGATTTTTAGCAACCTCTCATGAACCCTTTTTTTGTGAAGTGATTGATTAGTAAGTACTTCAATTACATGCAGTGGTGGCTCCTCTGCTATGGCAGAGGTGCATCGCCCCACTGCTTATAAGCAGTGTGAGTAAAGGAAAAATAAAATGAAAATAACTTTTTGTTATTATCATTTTATTGTTTCCAGCAGTTTGTGGGTGGGGGGCTGCTCTGCTCTCAGAGAAGGGCAGGGGAGGAGTGGTTTGTCCACTCCAAGTGTGCATGAATGTTTGGCCGGCCTATGTTGGGCCGGTCAAACATTCATGTGCACTGCTCTCAGACCAATCACATTGCTGGATGTGGCGACGAGCTTAGTGGTTTTCTTTAGGTCTCCCCTTGACAGCGATTGCTCTTTCTCTCTGAGACAAGCAGCACTTTAGTGTGGAAGCTTCATTGAAGCTCCGCCCACTCTCTGTCCATCTTTTCCATTGGCTTAGGTCAGTAAATGCTGCCTTCTGATTGGTTAAAGGCTTGTTAGCCCCGCCTCATGATGAGTATGTTGTCATTTGTATCCTTCCAAGGCTACTGGCCCCTTTACTCATGGCATAGAACCCCTACAGCTGCTTCCGCTCAGCTTGAGCCAGCTCCGGGTAGATCTGCTTCCTTGTTCTGTAACGGCTGCAACACTTGTACATAACCCACTCCCGGCACCAGCTCAGCTCCTCTCTGTACCCTGCGAAGCGCAGTCCCTTCCTTCCAGCAGAACATCCATCCCTGGTGCCCCGGCCACCTCCAGGGGTGCCATAACCATCCAGGGCACAGCTGCACCCTCTTCACCTCAGAGGGTACTGTCCGCAGGGTCTGTTCCTCTGTTGTTTTATTTCAGACAAGCTAGCCCACATCAATATCCGCCGGCCTCCAGCTCTGCAGATTACAATCTACGACTAAAAAGATGCTTTTCTGAGGTTAGAGCTCCATTTATATTGATAAAATAAAGTACTTTTCTGTTATTTTATGGCAAAGAGTGGCTCATTTCAGTGGGAATTGCATAGTAAGTCATTCTGTAATGTCTTCGCCATTTCGCCGCTTTCTAATGTCTGTGAAGGATTTTGTAACGTGTGACTTTGTTGTCAGAAGCCTGGAACTGTCTTAATATCATAAGGACATAAGCTCAAGTCCTGGTCTGCCAAGCGATTATGGCATTGGGCGTGCTCCCTGTCTGCAACCACCGACTCTACCGTGGCATCGTGAGGCCTGTGGCCCCTTCCGCACATAGCCATGGGTCTCAGAGACTGTTCTATTCTTATGAGAAAAAAACACGTGGAGGCCACAGAACCGGAAGCCACTGTTCACTGCTATTGCCTCCAGACATCAGGAGCCACCTGGGGGCATGATGCAGCAAGGTTTCACACATAAAGAGACTTGCTTGTATTCAATCCTCTCGAAATAACACATAATGATTTAATAAACATGTTTTATCTTATTAATAATGCACCACACAACATTTCTAGTAAGCTAGGGAAGCTTGACAATGTGCTTTTTTACTAACAGTAACTTGAGTGACCTAATATGGCCGCTGCAACGCGAGAATTTCACTGCGCATGCGTCTGTCACACTCACGTGACATGATGTACTCTCTGCTTTGGTGGGAAAACTTTGCTTCTGTGCACTAGAATTAAAGATGGCGGCTCTATGTTTCGCGCTATTCGTTTTGCCTAATCACTACAGCTATAGTTAAAATAAAGTAATGGGAATAGAGTAGAGATAAGTGGAATACAGTGCATTAATTTATTCTTTGTTCTAAAACTGTTTCTGTTTAACTTTGCTACTAGCTCGTATTTGGGCCTGATGTGTCATTGCTGAACTAGATCTTGAAACTCTCATTGCACATGTGCTGAATTCTCCCGAGTCCACAAGCCATGGTATTGAATCCGTGCCAGTGACAGTCTTGCCTGCGATGTGCCTGGGAAAATGAATTCTTAACCCTCAGAAAGGAAGACAACTTACAAATATTTGTTAAGATTGCATTTGTTATTGTAACATCCATTGTTGGGTGGAATAAAAGTGCATGGGAAAATAAAACTATGGAAGGGAATATTAATTTGAATATTTGAATGAAATTATCTCATAACTGGTATGGTATGATGACCTCTCCTCGCTTTTTAACAATCAAATTGAGGGAATACATGTACTTGCAACATTGGGGGGTGGTACACTACCCTGGAAAATTGTATAACTAAGGTAGGCCTAGCTAGTTAAATTGTCCGACTTGTCCGAATAGCTGACCTGTCACTGACCCAACGCACTCAATAGGCAATCGAGAGCGGAGGTGCTGGTGGAGCACTCTGTCAGAATATTCAATAACCCAATTGGGGTTCTGGGAAGTAGTTTGATAACCCAATCGGGGTCTGATTGTTAGCAGCAGAGAGGGGTATGATGCTGGTGTTGCACTTTAGCTGTGGGAGCCCGTCCTGATCTGCGGTGGTCCTGTCCTGATCTAATTTGGTCCATAGTTGTCCTGATTTTGGTCTGCACCTGTTGGCATCTGAACTATCGGGAGTCCTGTCCTTTATCCCAGCCCGTGGCCAGGGTCGGTCTTCACACCATTCTAGGTAAATATAAATTTGTGTGGGTATGTCATTGTACTGTTTCCTTTTTCTTAGCCTTCCTATGTTTCAATGCTTAAAGAAAGTCACTGAATATTTTCTCATCATCTTGCTTTGATTATTTTCTTCCTATTTGAGTGAGCTTTAGTTGAATTGGTATGGACTTTGACATTTAAGAATTTACATAGATAAAGTCTTTAAACCTATCCCGAGTCTGTGGTTATTTTAGGAATGCAAATGTTTATTTACTGGCTATTATGCTAACTCCCTTTATCCCTTAGGACTATAGGTACCGGTGACAAGGATTGGTAAGTCAATGGTATAGGTCAGTGGTTCCCAAACTTTTTTGACCCGTGGCTCCCTTGACCCAATTGGCAGTTGGCCGTGGCTCCCCACCATTTTTTTTACCCGCGCACCGGGGTGCCGCGGCACACCCTTTGGGAACGACTGGTCTACATGAAGAATCAAGCCTAGACGTGATGAAGGATTCAGAGTCGCCATCACTGTCATAAATATTTATTTGCAATCACAAAGATCTTATAAAGTACATCTCAATGCATACATAGAGTAGTATAAAGCACTCCCACTAAAAGTAACCAGGCTAGAGACAGGCTCAAGGAGCTCTGTGGCATTACAAGAAGCTTACTTGAGGAGGGCTCTGATCATGGGTATCCGCAGAAATGTTTTCGGTGGGGGGGGGCACATTTTTTACTTCATCACCATCCCCCTTGCACCATTTCCCTCTCTGCCTTACACCCTTCTCCCCCTCCACCGTGCACCCTTCTCCCCCTTCCCCTTGTACCCTACTTCACCTCAGCCTTGCACCCTTTTCTGCCTTGCACCCTTCTCCCCTCTGCCTTGCACCATTCTCCCCAATGCCTTGTACCCTTCTCCTCTCCGCCTTGCACCCTTCTCCCCTCTGCCTTGCACCATTCTCCCCACTGCCTGTTACCCTTCTCCTTTCTGCCTTGCACCCTTCTTTTCTCTGCCTTGCACCCTTCTCCTCTCTGGCTGGCACCCTTCTCCCCTCTGCCTTGCACCCTTCTCCCCTCTGCCTTGCACCCTTCTCCCCTCTGCCTTGCACCCTTCTCTTCTCTGCCTTGCACCCTTCTGCCCTCTGCCTTGCACCCTTCTGCACTCTGCCTTGCACCCTTCTGCACTCTGCCTTGCACCCTTCTGCCCTCTGCCTTGCACCCTTCTCTACCTTGCACCCTTCTCCACCTCCCCGTTGCACCCTTCTCCCCTCTGCCATGCACCCTTCTGCCCTCCTCCTTGCACCATTCTCCCCTCCTCCTTGCACCCTTCTCTACCTTGCACCCTTCTCCTCTCGCCTTGCACCCTTCTCCCCTCTGCCCTGCACCCTTCTCCCCTCTGCCTTGCACCCTTCTCCCCTCTGCCTTGCACCCTTCTTCCTTCTGCCTTGCACCCTTCTCCCCTCTGCCTTGCACCCTTCTCCCCTCTGCCTTGCACCCTTCTCCCCTCACACTCTCCAACATGCAGCAGTCACGAGTGACGACCCCTCAACAAGGAGTGAGGCAAAGACAGAAGCTGGCAGAGTGTGGATGCACCAGGGCATAAGGCGCCCACCCAACGCTCTCCACCAGGCCTCTCACCCTGCACGCACCCAATGCTCTCCACCAGGCCCCTGAACCTGCACCCACCCAACGCTCTCCACCAGGCCTCTCACCCTGCACGCACCCAATGCTCTCCACCAGACCCCTGACCCTGCACCCACCCTACGCTCTCCACTAGGCCCCTAACCCTGCACCCACCCACCCAACGCTCTCCACCAGGACCCTGACCCACCGATCCAATGCTCTCCACAAGGACCTGACCCTGCACCAACCCACCCAACGCTCTCCACCAGGCCCCTGACCCTGCACCCACCCACCCAATGCTCTCCACCAGGACCCTGACCCTGCACCACCCCACCCAATGGAGGTTAAAGACAGTCATTTTATGCGTATCTGTGCTCCCAGAGAGAACACTGGGATACCGCCACAGGTTTATTAAGCAGCACACGAACACCCTCTCTCTCTCCCAATCATTAAATTATTGCACCATTTAAAGAATCCAAAATATATGTCATCAATAATGTGATTTTTCTACCTGATAATGGACTTGGTTCAACGTTGCACATGAATTTGAAAAAGCCGTCATAATAGGAACGTTCGTGAATGTCATTTGACAGTTGTATGACATAGATATTAAGGGTCAGATTTACAAGCCACCTGCGCCACTTTTGTGTCACTTTTAACATGGGAAAAATGACGCAAAAGTGGCGCATGGGGCTTGTAAAAATGCCCCTAAGAGTGTACTCCCTGGACAGGTCCTGAGCATTGGTAGAGGAGGGGAGAAGATGGAGCTTGAGGTCAGAGCTACCCACTTTGGAACTGAGGAATCAGGTTTGATTCTGGTTTTGGCTCAACATCCTGTGATCCTGGGCAAATAACTTAATCTCTCCTTATCTAAAAAAGGAACATGTCCTTATGAAATGTCATTGGTGCTCATGTAAAGCACTCCAATATGTTTGGGTTGGGTTTGCTCTATATAAAAATTGAGGGGAAAAAAATGAAAACATTAGTTTCATTTACTCTTTCAACGCTATTTGCATCTAAATAACCAAAGGTGCTCATGACTCCACAAGGAGCATGACCCCCTCCTGTGCTGGAACACCTTCCTTTCTGCCACTGACCAGCATCTCTTTCACAGCTAATCAGCAGCTGAAAGAGTTGATTGCCTTTTTTAATGGTTAGAACTGCCAGGCGCCAAAATGCGGGATTATGGGCATCATCTTTTGCCTTTGAGTAAGAAGTGCCTGGATCTGTAGCCGAGTCCTGTGTGCGCTGTTTGTGCATCCCCCCACCCCCCCCCGCTGTGATGCTCTGCTTCAGAAAGGCAGAGACTAGGGGCAGAGCAACCTATTTATCACGGAGGCGGGGGACGAAAGTGACACATTATTAGTGCGACTTAAACACTTCCTTTCCCACATCGTGCCGCGGCGCCCCTGGCTTCCCTTCACGGCGCACCAGGGCGCCGCGGCGCACAGTTTGGGAACCACAGGTATAGGTCCTAAATGGTTAATTAAAATTCTGATTAAGCGTAAGTTTGCCTGTACAAAGTGTCTATGTTTTATGGGCCCAGGTGAGTATGGTAAAACGAGCAGGTGAGCCCGCGCTCTATCAGTATTCTTTTGGTAGCAGAGTAGTGGTTAGGGTTTAGTTAAGATAGGTAGTTAGTCGCGTATTGATTGCTTGATTTTGTATTGATTTTATGTATTAATCAAAACCTGTTTGTATTGTTCTATGTTTGTTTGGTATACCGGGGGCAGAATAGCGGGTGTTAAATGGAAGCCAAACTGCAGTGAGGTCACTTGCTTAAGGAATTAAGTGTGTAAAAGTTAGGTGGAACTTGAAGCACTAATTAGGGATTTTCTGTATAAATGTGTGAATAAATGATAGCAAAGGAGTTCGCTAGTGAAACCTTGGCCTTATATCACCTAGAAAGCATAAGCCTGAGGGAGTAACAGGTTCTCTGATGCTTGTGTGAAGAGTAAGCGGGAGGGATTTTCTCACAGTAAGTGAAAGATAAACGGAAGAGATGTACTCGCAGTAAAGGATAATTATTCTTTCCTTTGAATGCAGTCACTTAGGCACAGGGGTGAATGTTTTTACTTTGTTAATTAATTAATATTGCATTTAAAAGTGAATAGAAATAGGTTTTCGTATTACCGTGCAAAGGAGGGAGTCAGTTGCGGTGCTGCACTGACGTCACCAAGAGCCGCGCTGGTATTGGTTGAGACTGCGGGTGTGTAGCTGAGGTAAAAATTGTAAAGGAGGGGTGAGTGCAAGAGCGTGGGAACTTGTCTCACGAGAAAAGCCGCACAATTATTGGTTGAAATTTATTTGAATACTAATCACTGATTGGTTATTGAAAATAGGAAACGCATTGGTATTGGTGAAGCATTTAGTAAACAATTGAGTGTAGCTACATATTAATTTATCGGTACAAATCATATGTGGCATATAGATCCAGCAATTATAGGAAACAGACCCGGTAGGAGGTACTTAGGGTTTGCGCAGGTTTGTACGGAGGAAAGAGAAAAATGTTGTTTTTTAAGAAAATTAAGAATTTCTTTAAGAAAGATAAAACGATTAAAACAAGAGAAGGAATTATTATTCCACTACCAAATATGCACGCATCATACATGATGGTAGAAAGGGGCTACCACACTTGTGTGTGGTTACTTGTGTGTGGTTAGAGAACTGGATGGAGTACACTAAAGATGACGGTGTTTTTGCGTTTACAGAAAATGGTAGTTTTAATAGTAGAATTTTGTACAATCTGAAAACACGCATGAATTAATTAGATCCTAGAACTAGATTAACCCAATACAAAGCATTAGAAGAATGGGAAACTGAGGCTTTTGAGCGAGATAGACCCAGAAGTGACAGAAATTGGAGTAAATTTTATCCCAAAGTTCCTAAAGAGACAAGAGATAAACAAATGAAGAAATGGAGACAGTCTATGTTAGTGGAAGGATTATATCCCGTACTGACTTTAGAACAACCATCAGGAAGCAAATGCACAGAGAAAAAGAAGAATTTAATGACTAGTGGTGGCTCAGATGATGATTAGGATTTGTTAATGGAAAATCCGCCACCTTACCATGAGGAAGCAAGTAGATTTAACCCTAGTGCCCCGTTCTTAACACCACCTTTAATTCCACAAATTATACATGAATCATCACTAGAAAAAGTCTTATAGGAAAGGGAAAGAGAGGCAATAAATAGACAGAGAAATTAATTAATTCTGAAAATTTCCCAGTTGAATACAAGTCCTGAAGCCTTGTCTATACCGGTAACTATAGGTCCTGCTGTTCCCTTGTACGGAGATAAACAAATCTGTCCTAAAACTCCTGTTCTGACCACACCTGTAGTACAGCCTAGAAAGGAAACCTTGATTGTAGATGACCAAGCAAGTGAGTGCGAGTCAGTAATCCCCCAAATGGATTTACCTATAAGAGAACCCGGAGGTAGCTCAAACAGGAAAAACACTCCCGGAAGCCATAGAGAGGTAAGGATGGAAGCATCCTCAGGTACAAGAAGTACTACCGTAGTAACCCCAGAAGAAATAGAAAGGTGGTCTCGAGAAATAGAAAAAACAAAATCACAGCCGAAAGCATTGGATATTTTCAAATGAAGGGTTGAATTGGAAGAATTGCTTGCTGGAAATGTGGGGTTGGAAAGATTAAATACCTTCAGTGAGGATGAATTGTTGTTTATATGTCGAAGTATTACTAAAAATACAAATAATTTCCATGAGAAATTAATGAACTTGGTTTTGGAGATGGGAATTGATATTGGAAAACCTAAAGTGTTACAGAAACCTTACCGAGCTGAATTTTCTGACAAAGATTTAGAAAACATGAATGTGTCAGGACGAAAAGTGCAAATAAAGGAATTATTGTCATTGCTGCAGAAATGGGGGATTTAGACAAATGGAAAGCTAGATGGGCAAAGAAAAAAGAGGAAGCCCAAGCGAAAAATACTACATCTGAATATTTGCTGAAAGAATAAGAAAAGGTAGAAAGGTTGTGTCCAATGAGAGAAATACCAGGAAGAGGATATGTACATGTCCCATGGTCCCGACAGGATATTTTATCATTTACAAATGATTTCCCAAAATTCAGAGAGAAACCTGTAGAGTGGTACAGGCAAGTCGAAAGATTTGTAAAGGTCTCAAAAGTATTGTTGAAAGATTTAGATGGGTTGTTTGATATCGTAGTGCCCGCAGATTTATGGACAGAATGTAAAATTACTATTGATTGGCCCAGTGATGAGTACCCCAGAGATCCAAAGACAGGAGCACCCTCAGATGATGTGATGAAAAAGTATCATCAAGTCATAACCTTCCTGAAAGGGAAAGTACCCCCAAAAGAAACACATTGGACAAGGATAGATAGAACTACCCAAAACGAGGATGAATCAGTACATGCATATTATGAGCACCTTTTACAGGTATTCAAGCAGTACAGTGGATTGGAAAAAATTGATACGAAAGACATGACACATTTTATTTATTGGTTTGTGTCAGGGTTAAAGCCAGAAATTTCGAAAATGAGTAAAGATCATAAAATCTGCTGGAAGGACAAGCCTGTTGATAAAATACTTAAGTACGCAAAATATTGTGGGCATGAAATTGACAATAAATGAAAGAATTTAGAAGAAAAGGTAATGTGGGCACAAGTAAAGTTAGCGGAGCAGCAAGAACTCCAGTTGAATCAATTGAAAAATAATCAGAATCAAGGAGATGGAAATGGGGGTAAACCGAGAGGAAGAGTGAACAGAGAGGAGGCAAAGGAAAGGTTTCCTTGTCATGGGTGGGGAAAAATGGGGCATTGGAGGAACGAGTGTAAGGCTGTATTGAGTAATAATGTCCAAACTGACAATTTGAATCCACAGACACAGAATGGGGTATCAAGGAAGCAACAGCAACAGGTAATACAAAACCAGTTACCACTTGCACCTATGCCAGATTCTGGGAGCTAAGCTAAATACAGTGTGAATACCACAAATTGGAAGGGAAGTGGAAGGAGAGATGCAGTGACATCACAATTTTTTTTGAGTGACGCATTTTTCAAGGAAGATAGTTACTGACGATACCTGAGAGGGGTGGACAAGGAGTGCGTACTTGGCGCATCCTTGCTCGTAGATCAGTCAGGTCCATACATTGAGGGAAAAGTTGAGGGAAATGATGTTACCTTTTTGTTGGATAATGGTGCTACCCGTTCTACTGTGAGAACAGCAGACGTTCCAAACCTACCCCTCTCAGGAGAAGCGATCCAAGTAGTGGACGTTTCTAATAAACAAATTAGTACCCCTGTTATAGAACCAATGGAGATCAGAATAGGGAATTTTATAGAAATGCACAAATTTGTAGTGTGCGACTCCAGTTCAGTGAACCTATTAGGTAGAGACTTACTGTGTAAAATGAAATGCACAATCTTTTGCACCACAAGTGGTGTTGAAATTCAAACCCCAGATGAAGATGGAGTTTATAAATTAATGTTAGCCAAACAAGAAACTGAAAACAAAAAGATGTTAGTGGAAGATCTACCAAAAGAATGACAGCATACAGTGAATCCTGAAGTGTGGGATTTCACTGCAAACGATGTAGGAATAATGGCAAATGTGGACCCGATAAAAGTGGCACTGAGAGAAGGTGCAGTTTACCAAAACATTTGACAATACAAAATGAGCCCAGAAATAAAAGCAGGAGTTGCAGATGAAATAAAGCGTTTGGTTGAGCAAGCCATTTTACAAGAAATTATAAGCAGTCCATGTCAATCACCTATAATTGGCATAAAGAAACCAAGCGGAAAATATAGGGTTGTGTAAGACCTCTGCAACGTTATTAAAATTGTCATCCCATGTTGTCCTGTCATCCAGTGATTCTCTATCAGATACCATGGGGAGCCGGGTGGTTCACAGTAATTGATTTGTGTCATGCATTTTTCTCCATACTATTACATCTAGATAGCAAATTTATTTTCTCGTTCAAATACGACGACTATGTTTACATCTGGAATCATGTCCCTCGGGGGTACACGGAGAGTCCATCGATTTTCAATCAGATATTGAAAAAATGTAATGAATCGCTGTTTCTGCCCGGACAGTCTGTCCTGTTGCGGTATACAGACGACCTGTTTGTGGCATCTAAAACTCGAAATGACTGTGTTGTTGATACCATTGCATTACTGAATCACTTGGCTGAAGGAGGGCACAAAGTGTCACCTGAAAAGTTACAATTCTGTACCACATCAGTAAAATATCTGGGGCACCAGATAGAGAGAGGTGTCAGAAGAGTTACCTCTGAAAGAATCAAAATAATCAGAAACATGAATCTACCTCAAACACAGAGAAATCAGAATGTATCTTGGAGTTGTAGGTTACTGCAGGCAGTGGATTGTGGGATTTGCAGTCCTAGCTAAACCCCTGATACAGGTGACAACAAAGAGAGCAAAGGACCCAGTAGAGTGGGATGACAAATGAATGACTGCCTTCTTGAAGCTGCAAGACTGTCTGTGCTCAGCTCCAGCCTTAGGGATGCCTGATTATTCAAAGGACTTTGCACTGTTCTGTGATGAACGTGACAATTGTGCATTGTCCGTCCTGACCCAAACTCATGGTTTAATGAGACGTCCTGTGGCATATTTTTCTGCTACACTGGATCCAGTGGCATTTGCATTGCCGGGATGTCTGAAAGCAGTAGCTGCAACCTGCATGAGTCTTGAGCAAAGTGAATCCATTATTATGGGACACCCTGTAACTGTGTATGTCCCACATGCAGTGGTGATTCTAGTAACCAGAACACATACTCAGTATTTAACTCCCAGTCTGCTAAGTATGAGCGAATCCTTCTCGGTGAAGGGAATGTGACCATTGCCAGATGCACTGTCCTAAATCCAGCTATACTGATACCTGATTCACATTTTGAAGAAGTGAAAGAGGAAGTTGAGCATGATTGCATCGACCTCACAGAATACAGTACAAAGCCCCGTCCAGACATAAGAGAAGAGCCATTGTCAAGATCAGATAATGAGCTATTTGTAGATGACTCATTTATGAGACATGAGGAAGGAGGACTGAGTGCTGCTTATGCTGTGTGTACGTTGTGGGGTCTAGTTGAAGCATCCCATTTACCTGGAGTCAAGTCTGCACAAATAGCCGAATTAGTTGCATTGACAAGAGCCTGCAAATTAGGGAAACGTTGGAAAGTAACCATATGCACTGACAGTCAGTATGGTTACGGGGTTGTGCATGACTTTGGCCAACTCTGGATGCAAAGGGAGTTTCTGACTTCTTCGGGTACTCCTATTAAGAATGGACATTATGTAAAAGACTTGCTGGAAGCAATTCAATTGCCAAAAGAAGTGGCTATGGTCAAGTGTGCTGCTCACAAATCGGAAAATGACAGAGTGACAGCTGGTAACAGATATGCTGACCAACTAGTCCAGCATTGTGCCAAACATAAGATGGCAATAAATAAGAAAATTGATGCATGTGGAAACAGCTGCCAACTTATGTTGCTTGAAAGAGTGAAAACATGGGAGGAAGTGAGAGATTTGCAAAATGAGGCAGAAATAAAGGAAAAGGAAGAGTGGGGGAAAATAGGATGTCGGAGAAGGGTTGAGGATGGTGTTATTAGTTACCTTGATGGGAGACCTGTGTTACCAGATTGTATGCTTGCTCCTATGGCAAGGATATACCATGGAGATTCACACATAGGTAGGGATGCAATGGTTAGACTGTTTAGACAGAGTTGGTTCAATGTGAGATTCAGGATTGTAGCAGAAGGTCTTTGCCAGGGGTGCACAACCTGCCAATGAATGAAGCCTGGTAAGAGAACTGTAGTGTTGCCAGGAAAGATTGGAAAGGCAGAAGGTCCCTTCAAATGACTCCAGATTGATTCATCCAGTTACCCCCTTGTTGAGGACTGAAGTACGTCCTTGTCATTGTCTGCCTATTTTCAAAATGGGTGGAAGCCTACCCTACCCGCAGGAATGATAACCTCACTGTAGCCAAGCTCCTACTAAGAGAGCTCATACCTAGGTTTGGTTTTCCAGTAACGATTGAATCAGACCGAGAGTCTCATTTTAATAATGAAATCATTTTTCGAATCTGTGAGGCATTCCGAATTGAGCAAAGGCTGCACTGTGCATACAACTCAAAGGCTTCTGGAGTGGTAGAACAACTGAATGGCACTATCAAGTCATGATTGGGAAAGATATATGAATCTTTCAGATTGGAGTGGCCTGATGCTTTACCTCTTGTTCTGATGGTACTCAGAAGCATCCCAGACAGAAACACAGCTTGAGTCCCCATGAGATAATCATGGGAAGAGCAATGAGGCAACCATGGGCACCAGAACACAAGCTGATAAATATAACTGATGATTTAGTGCTCAAGTACTGCAAAGAACTGGCTGATCAAGTGTGTTCTATCTCTCACCAGGTTGGGGAAGACGCTGTCGTCAGACAATCAACTCAAGCACATGACCTGAATCCAGGTGACTGGGTAGTGATAAAGGAACATACTTGAGAATCTTGCCCAGCACCAAGGTGGGGAGAGCCACATGAAGTGATATTGGTTAAAACCACAGCTGTAAAGTGCAGGGAAATTCCAAACTGGATCCAGGCGAGTCATAACAAGAGGGTGACTGAACCGGATGACATAGGAGCTAAGGGTTGTACAGGTGAAGGGTCCCAAGAAGTCGATCTTGAAGTAGCTGATGAGGAACAACCGAGCACCAGTCATGATGAATGGATTCCAGTAGTCGACATACCTGCAGAAATTGTGAGAACCAGAAGTCAAACCTATCTAGATTTGACAGAGTGATAGTGAGGATGAGTCAGGAATAGAAAAATGCACTCAGTTTACAGAAATCCCAGCCAATAGAAATTCTGAGGAGGACCAGATAAGGAAAGATCAATGTACTCAGACATTTGAAACTCTAGTCAGAACTCCTGAGTCTGAGGAGGGGCAGATAGGTATTAGGGCGAAAGCTCAGGCAGAAGACAATCAAGAAATCTAAAGACCTGACCAGGACCAGAAAGGTGTAGAAAAAGGTGTTCAGGAAGAAGAAGGCATAAACAGTCAAACTCAAAGTCAAAATCAAAGTCAAATCCAAATACAGCGAACTCCTGAACAAGGCCAGATTAGTATCCAGGCAGAAGAAACAAAAATAAGACCTTGACCAAATCAGATAGGGAGGGATACAGAGGACAACATTGAACCAGAAGTGCCACAACTGAATAAAAATTAAAAGAGCATCTGAAGAAAGTCAAAGCACAGTGCCAGCTAAAAGACTCAGAAAGGGAGATAAGTGACATGGTTTTGTCAAAAGATTGAAATTTCACCATAAAACAATAGATCAAAAACCAGAGCAAGTAAATGAAATATCAAGCCAAGCTGGACCGTCCACAGAGAAACCAAGAAGAAGTCCACGTTTGAAAAAACTGAATAACAAGATCAATGGACCTGAGTCGACCTATGTCATACTTGAAGATTTCGAAAATCTAGAACTGAGTGATGACGAACTGATTGTTGATAGACAGGCGAAGAAGTGAGACCATCTTAAAAAAAATTCACAGGTTAAACTCTGTGGAAAACTTGCAAAGAGGGGATAAAGTCTCCTTAGTCAGAAATGACTGATTATAATGTTAATGGAAAACCGAAAAGAAATTGTCCAAGGACATGTTGTAGAGTATGCACATGCAGTATATTAATAGAAGTTATAGTATGATTTGGACTGACATTAGCTATACCTTACTTGATAAGCAAAGATATGCAGAATAACACTAATATACCTGAAGAAGTAGATTCACCTAAGAAAATAGATACACATATACACGAGAAAGCAGTTAGTCTCAAGCAACCTGGAGTAGATTTAGAAGCACCAGATGAGGTAGATTTACATTATTGTAGAGCTAGAAATAAAACTAATTTGAATGGATTTGCTACTTTGTTAGTACATTATGTAGAAGCTATGGAAATCAGTGATTGCTATGTGTGCATGAAGTTGCCCACATCAGTAGCTGAAGGGGTCACATACCTTACTTACCTTTGACCTATGGTATTTCATGTAGCATTTTAGCTAGTCTGTTTTATAGAACTGTGTTAGACCTAGCATCCTTGGCGGGGTTTCCCCCTATCTTTTTGCCTCCACCTCCTGTATTTTTGATGCTGTGCTGGATTTTGTTTTTGCTGGTTAGATGCTTTGGACACTCTGCCTCTGCTGATCAGTGTCAGAGTGTAAGTGCTCCCTGTGTAAATTGTTATTGTAATTTGATATACCTGATTGACATATTTGTATCACTCAGAAGTCCCTATTAAAGTGCACTGAGTGTGCCAGGACTGGTGATGTCAAATGCTACTAGTGGGCCTGCAGCACTGATTGTGCCACCCACGTGAGTAGCCCTAAAATGGGGTCTCGGGCCTGCCACCGCAGTGCCTGTGTGCAGTCTGTGAACTGCCATGTCCTCCTGGTCAGTGTCCCCACTGACCGGGCTTAACCCTTCCCTTTCTGTGCACATTTGTCACCCCTATGAAAGGCCCAAAGTACCCCCTTGGGCAGGGTGCAGTGTATCTGAAAGGTAGGGCATGTACCTGTGCAGAGGACTTGCTCTGGTAGTGAATTACAGCCACTTTCGTTTTTCACTGCTGTAAGGCTATCTTGCTCCATAGGCTATCATGGGAGATCCTGACTACAGTGGCTACCAGCATATCTTCCCATAGGAACAAGATAGGACATAAAAGTCTGGTATCCCTGAACTCAGAATTTAATAACACATCTTTTAGGAAAGGTTGTTTTTAAATCCTGTGTTTGAGAACAGCACTTTTAGAAAGTAGCTGTTCTCTTGTCTGACCTTTCTGTGTGCCTTGGCCTGTTTGTGAATTGACTGTCTGGTTTGAGAGTGACAGGGGCTGGAGAGCCCCAGGAGGCTGGCTGGGGCAGCCCTAGGCTGAATTACTGCATTTGCAACTTGAGTGGTGGGAGGAGATAGCACCTGGGCCTGAATAGTGCTGTGCCTGCCTTCCACCATGCTGGCTCCACCTCCTGCTGGGCAGCTGACGACCCTGCCCCTCACTCTGAAAGGAAAGGAGAGGCCAGGAAAACAAAGTGTTCAAGGAACACCCAGTACTGGTTCAGACCAGGCTCAGGACCCACTTGCACAAAGAGAACAAAGACTTTTAGGGGTACAAGTGCCAGACCCCTGACAACAGAAAATTAGATTATCCTGGAATCAAGAAGGAGCCTCTGCCAAGGAGAAAGCTGAAACTCACGAAGGAAGATTGTCCTGCTGTTGCTCTGCTGGACTGACCTGCTGTTGCTTTGCTGCCAAGGAGAGGGGAAGGACTTTACTTTGTGCTGTGTCCCCTTGCTTGAAGGAATCTCCAAGGGCCTGAGAGAGAGCTGGCTCCCTGTTATGAAGTCCCAGGAACAAAAGGACTTCATCCCCAGGTTCCCTGAACTTTACTGAGAGAGTTCTGTCCTTCCTGGAGTGCGTGGCCCATGTGTGGTGCCAAAGGAAGTTGTACCTGTGTTGAGGAGCTGGAAACAAAGCTTTTAAAGACTTTGCTAAAGAAGATTTATCGCAATCCCGGCCGAGCGAGAAAATTCCTGCCGCTACAAAGACCGAGACCGTCACAGCGCCTGTCGCCGCTGCCTGAAGACATCTCACCCTTTGTTAGCGGGAAGGTTTCCGCCGCTGCGAACATCGACGCAGAGCCTGTCATCGCTGGGTGAGATCACTGCATCACGTTGCTGCGAGAACCGTCGCAGAGCCCCGAGAATCATCGCATCGTGCCTTTGCTAGCATTTTCCTAAGGAACCTTCTCACCGGAATCCATACAAATCATTGCCTTCCTCCCCATAAAGATCGGATTCGTCACTACACGCCACTACATCCAGCGGAATTGTTGCTAACGCCTCCTGAGGGTCTCAGGAGTAACGCATTGCTTGTTTTCCACCGCAACAGCTTCTGTTTTGGAACTTTGTCGCATTTAAAGGTACTGTTGGCTAAACGTGACGCTACTGTGAACTTTTCACGCAACTGTGGAATATTTAAAGGCTAAAATTAAGAACTCCTTTGTAACCATATTCTTGAACTGTGGAGGGTGTGCGTAGGGTTTGAAAGTTGGCAGGAAAATGGCGCTCAAACAGTAGTCCAGGTTTTGGCACAGCGGTTTGAGACAGTTTATCACGGTGCAGCCAGTATGGAGGGATACCCTAAACCTCTCATTGGGCCAAAGATCACAACCCTTGGTCCAGGAAACATTATGTAACAGGTACTGTGCACACGTGTGAGGATAAACAGTAATGATACAGAGCGATTTACAGAAAACCAAGATGACACCGGTAGTGTGATCGACACATAGTTTATGTTGACATTATCTTCATGAACTTACAACGCTAGCCGACACGTGTCAACTGTACGGGAGCTAGAAACCGGTGATAGTTCCAACCCGGTCGACGGGTATAAGCAGAGTCTTGGGATATGGGATAGGTAGGGGTGAAAACACACTCTAGGGTGTGACTGTGTGACCAGGACCTTTAGGATATAAGGTTGTGGCAGTGAGAGAAGAATTGAAACCACTGGAGGTTGACAGTGCATGGAAGAGAATAATTAGTGGTCTCTCTTTGATAGGTAGATAGATTTCTAATGTAGGGAAAAGTTTTGTAGGTAGAATACTGATGCCAATGGTGGGAGTAGCCCTACTGGTTTTAGGGATAATAATTTGTTGTAAATGCCGCAAGCATAAAGAGACATATACAGTAAATAAGAAAGGAAAGAAAGGAAACTGCAATGAAATTGAGCTTGAAGAATTAAATGGGGATTTATACAAGAAAATTGAAAACTTTCACATGAATAATGGGGAAAAACCTAAAAGAGTGTTTGAAGAAATAGAGCTGAGTAAATGTTGAAAGTTGGCATCTGTTTCTGTAATGTGTGATGACATAAAATATCATCAAAGAGGAGATTGATGGAGCAAGGTTTCTCACGTAAAGAGACTTGCTCGGATTCAATCCTCCCGAAATAACACATAATGATTTAATAAACATGTTTTGTCTTATTAATAATGCACCACACGACATTTCTAGTAAGCTGGGGAAGCTTGACAATGTGCTTTTTTACTAACAGTAACTCGAGTTACCTAATATGGCCGCTGCAGCGCGGGAATTTCACTGCGCATGTGTCTGTCACACTCACGTGACATGACATACTATCTGCTTTGATGGAGACTTTGTTTCTGCGCACTAGAATTAAAGATGGCTGCTCTATATTTCACATGCAGATGCTTGCACTGCTGCTTGTACTAAACCCTGTTCGTAATGCTTAATCACTACAGCTATAGTTAAAATAAAGTAATGGGAATAGAGTAGAGATAAGTGGTATACAGTGCATTCATTTATTATTTGTTCTAAAACTGTGTCTCCTTAACTTTGCTACTAGCTCGTATTTGGACCTGATGTGCCATTGCTGAACTCCATCTTGAAACTCTCATCGCGCATGTGCTGAATTCTCCCGAGTCCACAAGCCATGGCATTGAATCTGTACAAGTGACAGTCTTGCCTGCGATGGGCCTGGCAAAATGAACTCTGAACCCTCAGAAAGGAAGACAACTTACAAATCTTCGTATACATTTATTTGTTATTGAAACATCCATTGCTGGGTGGAATAAAAGTGCATGGTAAAATAAAACTATGGGAGGGAACATTAATTTGAATATTTGAATGAAATGATCTCACAACTGGTATGGTGTGATGACCTCTCCTCGTTTTTGACCAATCAAATTGAGGGAATACATGAACTTGCAACATTGTGGTGTGGTACACTGTCCTGGAAAATGGTATAACTAAGGTAGGCTTAGCTAGTTAGATTGTCTGACTTGTCTGAATAGCTGACCTGTCACTGACCCAACGCACTCAATAGGCGATCAAGAGCAGAGGTGCTGGTGGAGCACTCTGTCAGAAGATTTGATAACCCAATTGGGGTTCTGGGAAGGAGTTCGATGACCCAATCTAGGTCTGACTGTTAGCTGCAGAGAGGTGTGTGACCCTGGCGTTGCACTTTAGCTGTGGGTGCCGGTCCTGACCTGTGGTGGTCCTGGTCCAATTTGGTCCG